>NW_011336801.1:180883-216419 GCF_000735185.1 Notothenia coriiceps | reverse complement strand
AAAGTACAAATCAGATTTAAAAGTTGTGTTACACAAATAATGTCAGAAAGATGTGTGACATTTTAAAGTTGGAATGAGGTTTCTGAGTGAAAGTATGAAGGAGCAGTTGGTAGTTGAAGAAGGAACAGTTAGCAGTTGAAGTCGCATGAAGATTTTTCAAGTCTGAAGAGTTTCTCCATTGACTTCCATGTTAAAAATGTGATGAATTATGGGATGTATCTCTAGAATTATAAAAGTTATGAATGATAAAAGTAATAGCCATCGATTCCCGACCGAGCTGAACGTTTTGATGTTTGAACGGAGTTTCTGCGATGTGGAATGTGGGAGAAGAAGAGGTGCAAAAAAAAAAAAGCGGAATAAAGAATTTCGTGCGTAGCATAACAGATTGTTGGAATGCTGTATCAGCATTCCCACTAAATGAGTATCTGTTTTATCAAACAAACAGATATTGAAGTGACTGTTATTTTTGTATATTTTGATTGTTGTGCTGTTATTTAGGTCTTAATGTGTGCATAGGTATACATTTGTCTTTGATTATGTATATATAGGTATATACATATTTGCATCCATATTTTTATATATATATGTTTTTGTATTTGGGATCGTGGGAAACAATATTTCGATCTCTCTGTCTGTACACACAAACTGAAAGATTGACAATAAAGTTGACTTTGACTTTGAGATCCACATAGCAGGCAGATATTGAAGAGAATAAGCATACTATTCCAATTGTGCAAAACTTAACAAAGTATTACGTGTCCAGACTTGGAAAATGAATCAATAATTAACTAAATGTTCAATCACCATCCCTCTTTTTTGCTGGTCTGGTTGTCGTTTTTGATATCCATGAAGCCAGCAGAGAGTCTAATCTGTGTGAGAGGCTCCCGAGCAGGGGTGGGGGGCTGAGAGGTTAAGAGCCGGTTTACCAACGCTGCATGGCCACTCGCTCCTGTGATATCCAGGCCGGCACTCTTAACACTTCAAAGGCTGGACTGACTTCTGAAGAAGCATTGGCCTTTCAACTTCTGGAGAGGTCAGCTGGTGCCTGGGTCTTCCCACACATCTGCACGTTATCACAGCTGCAGGCCACAGCGGCTACATTGCACACCCTGCACACTGTACAACCCCTCCCCCCCACCACCATCCACACCCACCTTCACTCCCCTGGGATTGTCTGCTGTCCATATGGGAACTCAATTGGTCTTACAAGAAGATTATAAATGACCATCACTCTTTTTGTAATGGTCATTCCTGTTTTTTTGGTGAATGAATAGTTATTAACTCATCAAAAAGGAGTCCTTAAAGTATAATCTGGTGTATTTGGGTTTTCTAACTTTCTGTTTCGGACACTTTTTGAATTGGAAAACCTCTCACATATGATAATTTAGCCATTGTTGAACAGATCTCTTCTCTGCACCACAGAGAAATTAGAGATGTCACTAGTTATATTAAAAAGTGTCCAAAGTCTAAGAGAGGGAACAATGCAAAGATCATGGTTAGGTTTGAAAATAAAATAAATTAATTGACGTGATGAAGGTAGGTAAATATAATGATGTGATGTATCAAAATAGGTTAAGTAAGCTCTATTTGTCACAGGAAATAAACAGCAGTCTCCTAGTTTTTGGTATCTATTGTGCTTCCCCTTTTAGCTCTGCAGCTTTCTAGAGACAGTTGACCTGGCTCTGTTTTTGATTTGAATCTGCGGTTCTCCTCGCCCACCTGGAATTCAAGTCAACATTTATGCAGCATGTAAAGAGTGGAGACTTCAGGCCAAACAGAGATGCTGATCCCCATTGCTTTCCTGGGAACTCCCACTCCTTTTACTTTATTACAGCGATTTAACTTGACCATTTATGTGATTATCTTCCATTGCATAAACTGTACAGGTGAGGAAATAAGTATTTGATCCCTTGCCGATTTTGTAAGTTTACCCACTAACTAAGAAATCAACAGTCTATAATTGTAATGGTGGTTTTATTTTACTAATGAGAGACGGAATATCAAAAAGAAAATCCAGAAATTGACATTATATAACAGATACTAATTGATGGGATTAAGATACATATAGAGATTAATATTAGCTATTGGGCAGCTAATGAGTCAGTGAAGATTAGCCTGACAAAATATGAACTCTTAAATGTTTGATATGCATTAAACCCTTTTTTATGTGACACCCCATCATCTGTTTAACTTACATATACATTTGTACATTAAAAGTCACTGATTTTGGTATAGAGCTGTCAAAAGTAACATTTACACTCTGGGATATGTCCTACACTCTCCGGAGATGTGACGTGGTTACAGGTGTGTGTTCAATAACCTTTCTAGGAGAACATAATAGGTTGATGTCTTCCTATAATTGCGTACTGTCCAGAGAAAAGGAAGGCTGGTGTTGTTGTCGGAATAGGCCAGTGATCCGTAAAAGCCCCGACAGAGCTCTGATAATTAGAGCCTTTCCACCTCAAAAACTCCCAAGATACAGTCTCACTACTGCAGAAATCGAATGAGGGGATGCTTGAACTTAACAGTGATTATACCTTGGGATGAAATTACATTTATTTTCCATTAGGGATGTTCAATCAAGCAGAAGTGGCTGTTGAATCAGATTTCATTTTGATAATTACTCTCTACTGCAAATGCTATAACTTTTTAATAACATGGTTATTTTGCACAAAGGCTCCAGACCTATTACTATTCATGTACAAGTGTTGGCTTGAATACATTATATTTCATTTTTTAAATTATATTTCTACCCTCTTTGTTCAATTTAAATGTTATACAATATTTTTGTAAATTATAATGTTCATATGTTTAACATTGTTACCTTTCAAAATGTACTTCTTTACTAAACCACTGTACTACTACTTTTCTTAATCAGAGATTTATTTATTTATCACTAGCAGTACATTTTCTCTTTTATTGTGTTCGGAAACATTACTCTGAACTTTTTTTACCTCTATTATTTTACATATTTCTAAAAAATAAAGGCACAACACACACATTTAACACTGTTTTGACTGTAATTCTTTGCAAATTACAGTTTTTTTCATTAAACTTTTTCCCTACATTTTAAATTAATTTCTTTCAAATTGTGGAACCATTAAATAAAGCGTAACCAACCCTTCTGAAATGCATTAAGCGGATCATTTGATGGGTGCCTACCATGAATTAAATCCACACACATGCAGATGAGCAATTTCCATTTGTGCCAACATGGTCTTTATTTAATAACTTCCCAAAAGCAAAGTGTATAAAAAAACAACAGGTCACTGAGTCCACAAACTTCCTTTTAGAGGACAAAAAAGTGCAGGTAATTAAAGCTTTTCGTAATAGTTTACATAACTGTGTTACATAAGTTAATAAGTATGTACATAATGACAGTCACGGCCATTCCTTACAGTGGTTAAAATTAGAAGCAAATTCCTCATCGTTATTTAGAAAAATACCTTCAAACCTGTTAAGCCCCAAGCCTGTTTTTCAGGTCTCAGGCTCGAAAATGACATTTCCAGAACAAATGACCATAACTACACTTCTTGTTTCTCAAAGTAATGATAAACCTGTGAGTTGGATGTAGAAAAGTCAGAATCAATATAGATGTTTTTTATTTTAAAGAAAATTCAGATTGAACATAGTAAAAAACTGTAAATTATAGTGTCCGTCCAAATATTATTTTTTATAGTGAAAACTACCCTTGGATGATGGGTTAGTAGACTAAAAGCCTTAGGAATCCAAAGTACAACATATAATAAGTACCCTGTATCAAGATTGATGCAAAACAAGTGACATTTGACCTTTTTAGAGAGATTTTAGCAAAAAAACCTTTCTGGGTTCATTTGGGTGGATTTTCTATATCTCTGGTCGATTTTGACGAATGAAATCTCTTTATAACCAATAGAATCGAAAGGGGAATTTCCCACACACACACATGGTAAAAAAAAAGGTGGGGGCTTTGCGCATGCTGGTTTGCATCAGAGTGAACCTATCTCTCGCTCTGACATCTGGNCCGTTTCTCTGGAACCCATTGGTCGATTTTGATGATTAACATCTGTTTTGAACCGTTAGAGCCAATAGAATCGAAGAGGAATTTCAAACATACAAAAGCGAAACCTATTTTACGCTCCGAAATCTGAAAACTTAAAAGTAGGTTTATTGCTGATGGATTATCAGAAATCATTTCAAAGTGACACAGACACATTGGATTAACCTATGGATTCACCTTCAGCAGCGTTTGNGGTCATTTGGGTCGAAATGGGCGTTTTTGCCGTTTCTCTGGAACCCATTGGTCGATTTTGATGATTAACATCTGTTTTGAACCGTTAGAGCCAATAGAATCGAAGAGGAATTTCAAACATACACACCAACGTTACCATTGAGAAGTGGGGGCTATGCGCACGCAGTTTGCCAAAAGCGAAACCTATTTTACGCTCTGAAATCTGAAAACTTAAAAGTAGGTTTATTGCTGATGGATTATCAGAAATCATTTCAAAGTGACACAGACACATTGGATCAACCTATGGATTAACCTTCAGTCGCGTTTTTATCGTTTTAATGCCATTGAAGACAACTTTTGATCTGTTTTTGTTTCTAATGTTGCGAGTTCTGATCATGGAGTGATGATATAGATACCTATCGATTCTGTGTATTCTCATGATACTAATCGATATGTTGGATGTGCAGTTACGATAAGTAATAAGGGTGTTATACCGTGAGTTCTGTGCTAATGGCGTTAGCATTTTTTCGCTCAGGGCTAATTCAGAGGCTCAGCGTTAGCCTTGTGTTTTTGCAACAAACAAAAAAAATCATCAGTTAGCTGAGTTTCTTCCCGTTACATGGATATGAAAAATGCATAGTTTATTAAATCTTAAAAACCCCTCAGACTAGGGATGGGTACCGAGCCCCGGTATTAAACGGGCCCCGGGGCTGAATTATTAAAGACCGTGGTACCGTTAAGCTCCAACGTTATCGTCTTTTTATCGGTACTGGAGACATGTAAAAAATATGTCAATTATTGCTACACAAACATTATATTGCAGTTTTAGTGTCGCCAACTCCGTTTCTAATATACAAAAAGACTGAAAAATGCGGTTATTTTTTGAAATTTCGATCTTTCCAATCCAGACAAGAGATCTCTCTCTCTCCCGTCTGTGTGCGAGGGGGCGGGGCAGTTTACACACACGCAGCTGCTACATGCAGCAACACACACACAGAGGAGATGGCGGAGAGAACGCGCTCTGAGGTGTGGTTAAATGTTAAGCGTCTCGATGTGGACAATGCTCGTGACCAAAAGTGCAATAAGAGTTTAGCATGTAAGGGCGGTAACACGAGCAATTTGTCGAAACATTTAGCAAAGTGCACCACATTCAGACGGACAAATGCACCGGGTTCGACTGTCTTTCTAGTAGCTCTGTAGCCCCATCCACGAGTAACTTTTCCACGTCAGTTATTATGTATGCTAGCAGCAACACACAGAATTAACTCAATACAAACATGGGTTAATGACTAGAGGTAACTGAGTTATTTATTTTGTTAAAGTTTCAACTATTCTGTCATCAGATTATTTAATATGATTTGTTAAAACATTGTTGTTTCTTTTGATGTGAAATATTATGTATTTAATTTAAATAAAAGGCAATGTTAGTTTTGTTCACAATTTGTTTAGTTAGTTTACCTTATTTTTTTCTCCAAAAGAACCGATAAGAGTACCGTTAAAAGACCGGACCGATAAGCGGTATCGATAAAAGTAGTAGTACCGTTAAAACCTTAACGATACCCATCCCTACCTCAGACACTGTTGCTTGCAGATGTTGTGGTTTCGGACCCGCCGAAGGGTCTGTGGGGCTTAAGAGGTACAGATAATTGGGTTTGCCTCAGTGAAATGTCATTGTATTAGGCATTTAGACCAGTGGTTCTCAACTGGTGGGTCGCGGACCCGTTTCGAGTGGGTCGCAGATGTGTGAGTGAAGAAAAAGAAAAATGAAAAAAGAAAATTCCTTTTTTTCTTTTTGGGAAANGTGTGTCGTGTGTGTTGTGTGTGTGTGTGGTGTGTGTCCGCGCAGTCTGGAATTCGGAGAGAGTCCAGTCCTGCTCGGCTCGCTATAAAATAAATATGTTAGTTTCCGACGAGCAGGTTTTGTGAGAGAGGAGAGAGTCTGTTCGGAAGTACGATATAAGTCCTTGTTGTGCTGGTCTCGAAAACGTACCGCCAATGAAAAGTGCTTTGACCGGCGTTATAAATTTGAGTTTTGATCAGATGATCTTTAATAAACAAATTACAACTTTCTTTAGTGACCGGAACTAAAATAAAGTCTCCCGTTTACCAACAACAGAAAATTTACCTGCTTACTTTTCCATCAGCGAAAAAGTTTGGTCCGACACAGATGCCTCCCAGCTGTCCATGTGTATATTATGTCATATATTTTGTGAAAGGTGTGTAACTGGTCTTCTTAGAAGTCGCGAGGACTAGACGTAAACTTCAATACTCTATAGAGATGATCTGACTAAATCGATTAGAAGAAAGGAGTGTTAAGGAGTTATTGGGATTTTTGTTTCTTTGCGATGCAACCGGCTATCCCACCGGTTGTTGCCGGGTGTCGGGAAGGTAGTCCTCGTTTGCACGCCGTCGAAGTCTTTCCTACCGTCTATATTTTTGGGTTTACAGGTTTTGTGTACTTTCTTGTAAGAAGTCGTTGGAACTGTTGTGTACCGTCCGTAAATCTCTTGTAAGTCGTAGAACTCTTTGTATGCGTCGCAAATGATCTTGAACGTCTTTGGTTTGTGACGTTTACGTTTACGACGTTCTTCGAGTTTGGGTTTTGCCTCTGGTGCCCCTGTGATTTCTCACTGCGTGTGTCGACCCTCTGGTCCCCTGTGATTTCCTCACTGCGTGTGTCGACCCTCTGTCCCCTGTGATTTCTCACTGCGTGTGTCTACCTCCTGGTCCCTGTGATTTCTCACTGCCGTGTGTCGACCCTCTGTCCCTGTGATGTCTACTGCTGTGTCGACCCTCTGTTCCCACTGTGATCTCTCACTGCGTGTGTCGACCCTCTGGGTCCCCTTTTGATTTCCTCAACTGCGTGTGTCGACCCCTGGGCCCCTGTGATTTCCTCACTGCCGTGTGTCGACCCTCTGCGTCCCTGTGATTCCTCATTCCGTTTGTCGACCCTCCTGGGGTCCCCTGTGATCTTCCTCACTGCGTGTGTCGACCCTTCTGGTCCCCTTTTGTGATTTCACACTGCGTGTGTCGACCCTCTGCGTCCCCCGTGATTTCACACCTCGCGTGTGTCGTCCCTCTGTGCCCCGTGATTTCTCACTGCGTGGTGCCGACCCTCTGTCCCGCTGTGATTCTCACTGCCGTTGTGTTCATCGCCTCCATTTCATGACTATTGTCTTGTTTCATTGTTCATAAACCATGAGGTGATGAAGGGTGGAGACCACTATTGTATTCTGGATGTTATATCTTTTTTCATACTAAATATTTATTCATCAACGTTCTTACTAACCAGATAACAAGATTTTCTCTCATAATTTTAGTCAGGTATATAGATTGGGTGGTAATAGTCGTACGACGGTCGTCACGTGTGTGAGACGTACACCGACTCGATCATGTTAGTGAGTAAGCGGTTCTGCACTGGCCACGGTCCTCTCGTAAATACCCTCGAGCTTCCCGATTCGATAAGTCTGTCTTTTGTGTGTGATAGTACGACTGACGATTGCGATAGTGCATCGGTGTTGTGTGTGCACGTCTTCATTCCCCGTACTCCGGATAGTTGTGTAGAAGACTCCTACAACGTGCCTGTGATTATATCTCGAGACGTCAACAAAGTCGACGCTGGGCTCGTTCCAGGACCTACCGTATTAGTAGAGTCAAAATGTACGCACGCAAAGACAGCATAGTGTAAACATTATATCCGTAAAGTGCGTAACCTGCTGTGCACACTCTTTATTCCTAGTTATAATATAAGTAAAATCGGTTCTACGTTAGTCATTGTGACCCTTGTAGTTATTGTTGATGAAAATATATTTCGAAAATGACTTGTCGTACATACGTCTCATTATGAGCAACATAAACGTCATAGAACTACTTACAATATCATCGTTTTGTTCTAATCACTTGTTAGAGGGTGGCATACTGTTTTATTAGAGTACGTACAAATGAGTACAATTGTTTTACATTAGCCGCGATACTAACGTTATTTTTGTTTTTCGTTGATAAAGCGGGGAACACGTACTTTGAGCGAGGTAAACTGAAGAAACAAATGAAGGCGCTTGTTCACTGTAGTAGACACTTGTGTCAACGATCGCGATCCGTATATCGTGATTCCCCGCCCCGTAGAGTTCACCAACTGGTTCAGTGTTGTCTCGACCGGTCGATTTGGCTAGTCTCGTTTGACCCGAGACCAAAGCTGTCTCCACTCTTCTCTCCACGACGTCGTCGTCCGTCATACTCTTGTTATTTCTCCCGAAAAACTCGTATTTCGTACTCTCTGTACAGGGTCATCTCTGTGATCGTATGACCTATATGTGGATTGCTGTCGTCCTCTCGCCTGAGAAATTCATCCTGTGATGTATGTGTGTGTGTGTGTGTGTGTGTGTGTGTGTGTGTGTGTGTGTGTGTGTGTGTGTGTGTGTGTGTGTGTGTGTGTGTGTGTGTGCGCGCATCAGTCTCTCCATCTTAACAAGAGACTCTCTGACGCCAAGATAAGTGTTTTCCAAGAGGCAATACACGACTGCATGAGTGTGATCTATTAAAGTATATTGACTGATACTAAAAGCGTAGAGGAATTAGATCCGAGCGGTGCATGTGCAGCTCTAAAACCACTTTTGTATCTGGTTATTTTTGAAGTTTCTATGTGCGTTAACATAATCTCTAAGGCTGGTAAATGTAGTGTTGAATTTGAGCTTCTGTTGAGCTTCTGAAATTATCCATAAAGTACATATTTAAAAGAGTATATGTGTTTTTCCCAGCCCAGGTATAAGAACATAACAATATATCCCAAATATTTATATATAGAAATGTGTAATAATATAATGCTTTATCAATACTAGGTCATAAAACACATTGAATTGAATATCTTAAAGGGGCCCTATTCTGCTAATTTTGTGTCCTCTTTTGTTCCCCTACTGGAGGGAACACAAGGATTTTAGCCTTTGCAGACCGTTTACATGCACTAAAACCTACAGTATAGAACACACTACAGGAAAGGGAAAACCCCAAGTACTCCTTGCCGTAATCTTTACCATCAGTATAGTCAAAGTCAAAGTCAGCTTTATTGTCAAGAATTCTACATGTGTTATACAGAACATTTGAAATACCGTTTCTCGCAATCCCACAGCGTGACACATATACATATAACAAGATACACAAAGGGCCTAGATAAACGGGGTATCAAACTAAGTAATCGTCGTAATAAGTACTAGGTAAAACAAATATATAAAAAAAAAACACAATCTACAGAACATGAATTGACATTAGTACAAGTATTCCTTAGTGCAAAAAAGTACAGTTACAGTGCAGTATTCAATTCAATTCAAAACCTTTATTTATTCAGGTTAAAACCCATTGAGATCATTGACCTCTTTTTCAATGGTGACCTGCTGCAAGTAGGTTCCAACATGAATACCAACATGACAGAAAAACAAAGAGGACATCATATGGCATATTTACATTGACTACAGTTTGTATAGCTAGTAGCATTTACAGATACCAACAGTTTCCGCTTGGATAGCATCTAACCTTGCTTTAAAAACATGTAATGGAACCAAACTGCTCAACTTCCATTCCTTTTGCAGACTGTTCCAAGTTAGCGGAGCTACGCATCTAAAAGCTGTATTCCCTAAGACAGTCCTAGCAGTTGGCACATTTAATACAACCACAGCATTCGATCTCAGGCAGTAGCCATTTTCAATTCGCCGTGAGATCAGGGAGCAGATGTAGGATGGAAGTTTCCCTAACATTGCTTTGTAAATAAAAAGATACCAGTGATTGAGCCGCCGTACAGTTAGTGAAAGCAAACCAGCCCTTGCATACAGGGTACAATGATGGGTTAATGCTTTACAGTTTGTCACAAATCTCAGTGCACTGTGATAGGCGGCATCTAGCTTGATCAGGTAATTGGCCGGTGCATTCATATAAAACAGATCACCATAGTCCAGCACAGGTAAAAAGGTCACAGAGCCTTTTCCTGGCCTCAAGTGAGAAACAGGACTTGTTCCTGTAGAAGAAACCTAGCCTAACCCTCAGTTTTTTTAGCAGGTTATTGACATGCAGTTTAAAAGAGAGACAGTCATCAAGCCAGATACCAAGGTATTTGTAACAGGTAACCACTTCAAGTTTTATTCCTTGCGTAGTTACAATATCTAAAACAGGCTCTGGTGTCTTTTTAGCTTTTGAAAAGAGCATTACCTTGGTTTTATCCACATTTAAAAGAAGCTTTAGTTCAGAGAGCTGAGTCTGAATAATGTTAAAAACAGCCTGTAATTTAACACCAGCCTCCTTAATGGAGGGACCTGCACAGTACATCACGGTATCATCCGCATAAAAATGTAAAGTAGCTTCATCCACATTTTCACCTAAACTGTTGATATATATGGAGAATAAAAGTGGACCTAAAACCCTTGAGGAACACCATTAGCAATGTTTAACCACTCAGAAGACAGCCCATCAAAGTGAACACATTGGGACCTTTCAGAGAGGTAGTTCACAAACCACCCCACTGCATGGCTGGATATGCCAATACTGGGTAGCCTCTGCTTTAAGATCGATGATCAACGGTGTCAAACGCTTTGGAAAGGTCAATAAACAGAGCTGCACAACTCTGCTTATTATCTAAAATACTAGTAATGTCATTTACCACTTTCATTGTTGCAGTGATGGTGCTATGTTTCTTTCTGAAGCCTGACTGATGTTTAGACAGGATATCATTTATACATAAAAACTCCTTTACTTGTTCACTCACAAGTCGTTCGAGCACCTTAGCCAGAACTGACAATTTAGAGATTGGCCTATAGTTATTTAAAATAGTTGCCTCCCCTCCTTTCAGTAAAGGCAAGACATAAGCAGACTTCCATACTTTTGGAATTGTATTTGTGCTGAGGGAGAGGTTAAAAAGAGAAGTGAGAGATGGAGCAATAAAATCTGCAGCTATCTTTAAAAAGAAAGGTTCTACGTTGTCCGGGCCAGACGGTTTCCTAGGATCTAACTTGGATAAAGCTTCATGGACAATACCAACAAGCTCTGCTTTGTAATGTTGGATATTCTGGTTTTCTCTCTCTGCTGAACACTGTCTATATGTGACATGGGAACATGGGCTCGCTTGTATTTTCAGCCTTATACACACTCTCAACTACGACAGTGTCACTTCCTTCAGGTCATACGAACACGCTAACATGTCTGAACAGACATTGAGAAAGATGAAATATGGCGGCAGGTCTGTCTCTGCTGCCCATTCAAATAGTTACAAGAGAACATCTGCGCTCACATTGCTTACATTCACATGGCATAAGGGAATCTAATTGCTTCTATATGAAATGCTAATGAGCTAATGAATATCTCAGCCTGGCAAAACATCTTTCAGATATCAGCATCCAGGCAGTCTGTTCAATACAATTGATTCATCCAGATGGGAGAACAACTGCTTTGCAAATGTCTCTTTTTGAGGATCCCAAAGAACATTCAAAGCAGCTGAAGAGATATATTTTTGTTTGAAACTGAGTTTTTTTTTTAAAGAGGAAACAGTGGCTTGTTTTGAGTTCCAGGAATAATAAAGGCTAATGTCATTGTGGCCATTCGATTTCACGCTCTAAGTACAGAACTACTTTGGCTCTGGATGCTGCATTTTTTAGGCATCAGCAGAGATTGCCTTGAGGACTCATAATCAATAGTAAAATTCAGAGCAGGAGGCCACGGCAACACGAGCTATGACTGAGACGTGAGTTAGGCTTTAACCGGCTCCAGCTGCTTTTGTTTGTGCTCTTTATACTATGTTTACCTGGAATATAACGCAATATCAGAGTGACTCACTCCTGAGGAATAAAGTGACGAGCCTCTGCTGCAAACTCTAAGCTTACACATTTTAGAGATGAAGGAAAAGAAATATCCACAAAACAGATATTGTTTTTGGTTAGGATTCAAGCATATAACGAAAAATGAATCGTTATATGCTTGAATCCTACTGAATTAGGTGAAATGTGATACCTGTGCGAATATCGTGGCTGATGCCCTCCACAGAGATGGTGGCATTTGCTATTCCGCGACCTTGCAGATCCCTCACCACGCCTTTGATCCCACGATGCACCTGCACATGAAAAGCACGACTCATGCAACCATGTGTAAATTCTGCTCCCAAGTTTACCCCATCACAATCTACTTCATATTTTTAAATGATGAATGTAACATGCAGTGGTGATGTGTATGGTGTATAATGGATGATGTTCAATTTATAGAACATAGCGTGTTTAAAACATTTATTCCACATCTTGTTTCAATATTTAAATTAAAGTCCCAACATGGGCCCGATCCTCTGAGAGAATAAAACGTAACAGGCCTGCTTGTCTTCTCAAAGTGGCTGAAAGTACGAAGTTAGCTTGTAGAGTATTTATACAGAACCTTTTTCGAAAAATTGTACTGAGAAGAATAACTGAAAGCGCTATCATTCCCCTAGAATAACTCAAAATTATTAAAAAAGCGTATGTTTGTGTTGCTTTTCTTGTGTTTGTGTGAGTTGCGGGGGCTGCTTTGCCTCTGTACCTGCTCCATGAAGACAAGAAGAGACTCTCGATTGTTCTCCCATTCCTCAGGCAGCTCGCTCTCATGAGGGAATTTGTCACAACCCACATACATCGATAACTCAAAGCAGTTTGTGTGCAAATAGCTGAAGTCATTCATACCTGCCAAGAAAGAGAAACATCTGTAGGCCACGCAGACAAAACTAAGGCCAACATGTGTGTGGTTATTGGATAAAAGTTGTTTTAATTAAGAGTGAAATTAATTTAAAATGTTTCCTTTGTTTGTCTGCCTTTGAATTCTTACATGATGCTTCCAGTTAAAAACAGCTCTGTTCTGAATATGCAGATGTGTGCTAAACAAAGCTACAGCTCAAAGGATCAGAGCTGAGCACAGAAAACCTGAATAACATAAAGTAAGGATCAGAGAAAAAGACCCCGACAGCTAGGGACACTAACTGCCAGCCGCGGTGTGCCACAACGCTCCGTTGATGGTGCCGTCCTCCTTGGCAAAATCCTCTGTGTGGCAAACCCTTTGGTTGGCTGCCGTCATGAGGCGGTGGGTGGAGGCGTAGGAGAAGGCCAGCCAGCGGAAGCTGTGGTCATCTGGGGTGGGGGTCTGCTCCCTGCCCACCCCCAGGGAGCGAGTTTTGTCGTAAGGGAAGGTCACCACCAGCTCCCCTCCCTGGATGTTGCCTCCAAGCACAAAGGGCAACTTCTCCATCCATGCGATCAGAGCCCTTGTCTCCACGGCAACCTACATCAGGGACACAAGAGAGGGGAGGATAATATAATTCCAGCAATCATGTCAGTATTGTGATTGCCAAATGAACTCCCTCACACTGAAAGAAATTGCTGTTCACACGCTGTAGACTAATTTCACTAAGATTTATTCTGAAAAGTCAACCATATTTTTTTAAGAGGCAACCAGCCTGCATCCAATGGCTTGTATTGATCTAAGGGAATGCCACTGCTCTTTGGACTCATAATTAAAGTGGCCCTTCTATCTCAAAGCGCTGGTGAAACGAGCGCGGTGAGTTTTCACAGCTTCCTGAGCACAGATGGGGATCCCAGCTCTGCAGCTGCAGCAGCTATTCTGGAGGCTTTGTGTGACTCACTCGCGGCTCTCGCTAACGTCAAAACACAAGTGAGGATGAGCTTTTAATAGATCGTCGGGTCTATTTCAGCTCACCGCCTCTTCGTCACAAATGCATCCGCTTCTCCCTAAATAGACAGCGGTGGTATTCTCGTGAGGATGCTTTATAACCTTTTTTAGAAGTTAGGAGTACAGGATAAGGACATAAGTAAGTAAAAAGCACTAAAAACTAAATGGCAATTACATTATTAAAGATTAAGCACTTGAGTTATATTTTTATAACACATATGACACAAAACAAGGTCATGCTAGACATCTCTCAGATGATGAAGCCTGCAGATTTGGGCAAAAATGTGGCATTTCCATAAGCCATACTCTTATTGTATTCCCATAATGTTGCTGAAATATACACATTGAATACGTTTAAAATAGAATATAACTATCAGACTCACTGATGCGTTTTTGGACAGGTACCACTCTGGGATGGGCACATGGTGGTTGAACATTTTGCGAGGGATCCACTTCTTAACCTCGGCTTCCCACAGTATGGAGTTGAGATCTGGGAAGTTATGGTGAATGTCTATTCCATCACTGCTCCATCGACCCAGAGACCACCCGCTGAGCTCTGAACCCTGGGCAAAAGAAAAATGTGAGGAAAATGTAAATTTAAGAAGAACTGAACCAAGCCAAACATCTGGTTATTATAATTAGAAGTCTGGTATAAATGATGTCTCTCCTGTTTGTACAACTTAAAAACAAGAGGAAATAATGGTTTGCCAGAGTAAGCGTTCAAAGAACTTAACAAGTTAACCCTTCTTTTTTTGTTTTGTTATTGTAATACCGGTACTCATTTCGGTCACAATAGGCTAAAGTATACCACAACCTCATGTCCTAAGTAGGACTTAAGGCAAATATTTTTTTATTTCTGGTGAGGTTTTATAAGTTGAAATACAAAAAACCTGGCCTGTCTGGTGTCTTTTTGTATGGCGCAAATAAAAATTCAAGCCAACACAACATTTACTTTTGAAGGAGAATGTGTTACGGTTCGTAGAGTGCATCTACAAATCACTGAATGACATGAAGCCATTGACTATAAAGCAACCAAACAGTGTCTGGCTTGCTTTTGATCTTTACTTGTTCATAAATATTGGCCCTTTTATCTAGTAGTCCTGCAGATCATTTAAAACCAGACTAACACATTTTTTTTTATATTAATGCATCACAGGCACTCAACATATTTGTCATCAGGGCAGTTCATATCTTCCACCAGATCATTTAAACCAGTTTTCCAGCACGCACCACATGTGCTCTAATCGGGAGAAGACTTGCCAACAGATATGGTGCTGTTCCCTAATATGAGGTCACTAATGGCCGCCCTGCAGACCTACCACTTCAAAGGCTTTCTCGTACCCATCGGGGTTGACGGATGGCAGCAGATGGATTCTGGTCTCCTCCACCAGATGACGTATGCGCTGGTTGCCGGACAGATACTCCAGACACATGAACTGCATCAGAAGGAGGAGCAGCTCACGTCCCAGCACCTCGTTGCCATGGGAACCTGCAGTGTAACGAAACTCTGGTTCACCTGGTCAACAGGTTCAAACGAGAGGAGCGATTTGGGGGAGGGGATGGAGAAAGAAGGAGATTAAATATGCAATCACTGCAACGGCACGTACACGACATTGAGGAAAACAGTCCGAGGAACGCATTGTGATGTTTCTGATGTTGTTAGTATTTTATATTAAATCAAGTCCTGCCTAATTAAAGCACACTATACTCACCAACTTCATGCTCTCCTGGGTTGTCAGAAATCTCTATGGCGTACAGCTTGAGGCCACTGTGGCTCTTTCCAATGTTATAGATCCGGGTGATATTAGGGCACATTTCATTGACGACCTTCATGAGCTGTGGGAGGAAAATAATGAAGCATCAGCAATCAAGTGTTTGCATTAACTAATGGACATCAAGCAAGGAATATTTCATTCATTTTCATGGGCTTGAAGAACATTTAGCTGCTAATCCTTTTAAACAGGCACCTTACTTATGGACAATCATGAGTAAATTAATATTACCCAAATAATTCTGACACAAAAGCCTTTTTGTTTTCTGCTAGCATCCGTAAGAGACAAGGAGAAAGGTTCAAACAAGTCAATTAAGTGAGAAAGGGCGGGCTTAATTGCACCACAGTTGGTGGGCCCTTCTGTTCCTGTCAATCAAACTCTGAGTAATAATATTTCAGATTTTTTTTTTTCGGGCTGCTGCTTATGTAGTGATGAATATTACGCTTTAAAGTGCAAAAATGTAAACTTAAAGGTCCCATGTCATGCTTTTCCGGTTATTACCTGTCCTCTTGCGTGTTATGAAGGTTTTTATGTATGTAAACGGTGTGCAGAGTCAAAAATCCTCAAAGTACACCCTGTAGGGAGTAAAACTCACAGAAAAGACCTCCCCAAAACGCCTCGTTGGAGATTTCTCATTCTCTTCCTGGGTACTCTGACGTGGGGATACCCAGAGGCCCGTAGGTGGTAGCTGGTGACGTCCCCAGTAGAGAGGGCCCGCGTGGTCCCCGATATATCAGTAGAGCATCTACGGTCGGACGTGAGTCTGTTGTGTACACTCGTCTTTACATCCAGGGATAAGGTACCCTTTGTGTTTTGTGCTCAGGTACATGCCGATGTGTGTGACGACCTTTTACGACGCGGTTGAAAAACGAACGAAACAATGTAAAAATAATTTCCATTTGACATAACCCCTACTAGTACGTACCCCGTTACAACTACGGAGGTTTCACAATTGCACGACACGGGGGTCATCACACAAGGCAGAAGCTCCCTCTGGTCGTGAGTAGGAATCCCACAGATATCCATGGAGAGTTGTAGATGGATAAGGATGGAGTGCAAGCTAATTTTGAAGGATAATTGTGATCATTGATTGATTTTGTGCCTTAAATCCCTGTGATGTCTGTTTGAAGGTTGTTTAATGTGAAGAAGCTCACAGTGACAATGCAAACATTATTTAGCATTAGTGTTTACCATGTCATCATTTTATGTTGGGAGGGTAACGGTTAGCGATTATCACCAAATACATAGTACAGTGTAGACTATTGGGACATATATTGTGATCCCAAATTGCATGACAAACCCTCATATGATTGTAAAAACCTTTCACTCAAAACCACAAATGTCAACCTCACTTTGGTGCTAGAAACACGTGGCCATCACCCAAGTCATTATGGTTCATTTTCTGGTCACCACTAATGTCTGTACAACATTTCATACCAACCCATACAATAGTTTTTAAGATAAAGCTGTTTGGAAGCAAATTAATGCAACAACAAACAACATTGCTACCCACACTAAACAAACAAACTGTATTAGGTTAGTTGAAAGCAAAAATATCAAGTTAATATTATTGCTTTCAACTAACCTAATACAGTTATGTGAAATGTATTGACATAACACATTTAATTAAAGTCAACATTTTGGTTTTTCAGTGCATAGAGCCATGTTGCTAACATTGCTAAATTCAGTTAAAAAACAGCCAAGTATCTAATTGCACATGGCATGATTTTCTAAATAACTATGGGAAATGAAAATTGAATGTAAGCAGACAGCAACATTGCTCCAGAACTTTAAATGAGTTGGATTTTCCTGTAAATCCGAATGGAACATTTGACTCCACTAATATAAACAAAACAAGCTTTCCAATCCACATGGCTCTGAACCGTCACTGCTGTTTGCCCTTTTCACAAGTCTTTTCTGATCCCCTCACTGTGGGATTAAGGATTTATGAGTATGATTGATTGGAGTACAGACCCTTAAAAGGTCACTTCACTATCAAAATAACACAGAAAAGATTTGACTGCACAGTAAGCTTGTTCATCACACTCAGATGACAGAAATAATAAAGGGATGTAACAAGAAGGGATTATACTATACACATTTCCACTTTAATTATATTTACAGTAGGTCTTTACTTACTGTAAGATTGGATAAGTCTGCTGTGCACGGCTATTGTCTGTGAAGCTAGTTAAGCTATAAATTATATTACTGGTTTCCATGGCAATTTATGTACCTATCATCTAAATACAAAGGGAAGGGTAAAGTCTCACCTCCCACTGCCTTAGTGGAGGAGTCTGCGAGATCTTTTTTAAGCATGCGTTTAGTATCTGACATCACTATTGCTTTTATAATTGTGCCAGGCACTGTCTATTATTTTAGTACAGTTTTTTAAGGTAAAGTTAAAAATCACTCGGTGAAATGTTACCAATCAAGCACAGAGGTAATATTTGTTTAATTTATGCCGGAATTTATCTGGATTTTTACCAGGGTCATTTTTTCACTAGGAAAAAACATAAATGCTCCTGTTCACATTTTCCTCTACTCTGACTTTGCTCGGTAATAATGCGATTCTGACAACTTTTGGCCTTTGCACTTCCTAATTGGAAAGGGTGGGCACAGATTTCTGGAAACTGCTGTGTAGTTAGAGAGCATGGGGAGTTACTTTATCAGGCTGTGTTTGTAATTTTCCTTCAAGGCAAGCACGATCTGAGGGTGCAGAAGACACCGATGGCTGAGACAGAATTTCTCCCGCAATTAGCTCTGTAGGGCATGTTACTGTCGACAGTGCCAACTCAGGGGTTTCTGTCTATAACGGAGCTTTAATTAGCAGAACTGGGAATTCTTACCAGGCCTGACCAGCTCAGCACTGATGTCTTTATCCAGAAGCGTGGGAGTCCCTGTCATCCCACATCCTGCTCACAGAGCTCTGATGGGACAGTAAATCACCAGTGAAGTGTGTTTGCAATAAAAAACATTGTATTATTTTGATGCTCCACCTCTCTGTGCTCTACCTAAGATACTTTCAAACAACGAAACCCCTGAAGTCTTAGCTTCGCAACTCCTGTACACTTTTCAAGTTATTTTTATGTTCCAGACAGCTATTCATTGATCTCTTATTATGGATATATTTCAGTAGGAGTTTGAAGCTTGATGGATCTTTTAAATCCACCAGCTAAGTCTTTGTATATTATGGCGTTATCGTTGCCAGGTTCATAACCAGGACATTTTGAAATTCTAATTTAAGAAGACTTTTTTTTAAGAAAAGGTTTGTTATATTTGGTTTGTTAGGATGCCGATTTAATGCATTATCTGTAAATGACTGCAACATTCACAATGGTGTTTTTTAGATTTAGGTTCTAAGAACACTCACATAACCATGAAAACGCTACTGAAATGTGCTTTATTCAATATCTTACCCTGAAATGTTAAGCCAGGTTTTCCCAATTGGCACTGTTTTCCCTTATACAATCATGTAAAATTTACAAAATGCAATGAAAATGTTATTTTCACTGTTTGAATTGCATAAATGAAGTTCAAATTTGAAGAGTATGCCAATAGGTTTTGTATTGTACATGCCTGAGAAGTATGTAAAACACACCAACATGGTTTTCTTTAACATTTACTGCACTGTTTAAATGTCAGAACACATGCTATGCTAGTTAGCATTCACAATAACATCACCCACATATAGGATTCGGTGTATTGTTAGCCTGGTTGTCGACACCTAAATTCCCACCAGCATTTACATTTCTTTAGCGGTTTAAATTAATATTTTAATGAATGAAGTAAATCAAAACTCAGTCTGATTATGGTGGCAAAGTTTCCTTGTATTCAGAACACAAACTCACCCTAGGTCAAATGAAAATCAGATGCGTGGCAAACGTAACCTTTGCTCTTCTTCCAAAACTTAAAGCAGCGACAGGCTCAAGTGACACTACTAATACGAATTCTCTGACCTCCTCTCCCATTGTCCTGTTTCGAAACAGACTGTGAGCATTCAACGTGTCTGGCCGAGTACTGAGAGACTTTCTCACAGTCACCTCATTTGCATTAAATTCATACTGAGAGGATTTGTATTTTTTCTTCCTCACGCTAACAGGAGCGATTGGGTGACCTCATACAAGGTCATGGTGAGCAATGACAGTCACACCTGGATAACACTGAAGAACGGCTCAGAGGACATGGTGAGTAACAATCATGGCAATTAGAAAACTAGTGTCCATATATCTAAGAAGTAGGCATTTAATATCAGGCTTTTGAACTCATTATTACCCCTTCATAGGGAGTCGTGTTTAGTATTTCCCATGTTGGCTGGAACATCATAAAAAAAGTTATTCTTGCCTAAGAGCAATTTCAGAGAAACATTTAGATCTCTGCTTGTCTCCGGGCTTAATGAGCTGGAAGGCAGTAGTAAATACTGATGATCCTCAAGCAGATGGGAACTTCCTCCTGGCTCATCATCAGAGATACATCTATGCACTTGATGTAATTGAATAGAAACCAAACCCAAAATAATACAAAACAATCTAAAGCAGCAGCTGAGGCATTTGACCAGTAAAATAATAACCATATGATCCATAAACATGCAGATCAGATGATGTTTTTGAAGAAAATCATATCCTTGCCTCTCTCTACTGCTTTTTACATCCCAGCTAATGAAATGTTGCTGTAACTGTACACTGCTGCGGCAGCTGATGTCACAGATGTGGGAGGTTATGCCCCACAGTAATTTACTCTACAAGTAACAAGCTCCCACTCACTCTCACCTTTAAAGCCAAATGCCAAACCACACTGTTTGTCTTGCAAAATGCCAAAAGGTACAGAGAAGAACCATAATGTTTTAAATGTATAATAAGCTCCCAGTTGTATCACATCCTACAGGTGCATTTGTCTGTGTTTGATTAAGGGTTATGTGGACCCACACAGCATTATAGTGTGCATGTTCTAACTGAATTAGTTATATTTTACATCTGCTGTATGTAGTCCTGTCGTTTACACATCGTGACTAATGTTATTAATCTGTTAGGCTGCACTTTTAATCTCATATGGGACAATGGATGACACTTTAAGCAACATTTGCGTAATTGACAGATGTTGATTAAAAGGCAATACACTAATAAACTACAAAGACACTCATATAATGCAGAGCTACACCAAGGCTGTGTCCATAAGTGTAAAAAAGTGGTCGCCCCTTTAATTGGATACTTTCCTAAATGTAATGGATTCTTCCTTGGCACATGAAACACCTTTCCACCAAGTCTTTCTGTATTCCTGCTGGCAAAAAGATAAACCAACAAATCAGCTAACCAACCAAAAACAATACCTTCTTGGTAAAGTTCAAATAATAAAATAGCTAAAATAAAGTAATGTTCACTTCAAGCAAAAACACTTCTTTAATTACTATCTTGATGAATGTGTTTGCCTCAGTAGATCTTCATTGGCAACAGGGAAAAGGAAATCCCAGTCCGGAACATCTTCCCAGTCCCAGTGCTCGCCAGATACATCCGAGTCAACCCTCGCTCCTGGTTTCGCAACGGAAACATCTGTATGAGAGCGGAGATCCTTGGCTGTCCTATGCCAGGTGACGGGTTTGTATTGACAAAGACACACAAATTATTCCCGACATACAAGGGTTAAAACATCAGAAGAATATATGATATGGGTCTGGTAATGAAGGGAAGCAATCATGCTCTCAGAAAGACATGCATGATGTCAACATAGACGGACAGCATCACTGTTTGAAAAAAAAGAAAATCTGACCTGGTTGTGGTTATGTTTGGAAAAGGCATATCCTGCGCTTGGATTGGGTTAGAGAAAGATTGGTTGGTTAAAATATGTACTTTTAAATATCTAGGGTAGAGGACCTTGATCATCAAGCGCACAATGGGGAACCTGGTTACAGTTAGCCAAACACAGCAGTCATGGGTTATGGCAGGATGTTGCCTGTTGATAGGAAATGGAAAAAGGTCCAATTTAAAGTGTCTTAAAGTCTGTACACCCATGTGTCATGTTGCCAATTTAAAAACTAAAATATTTTTAAACCCTAGAGCCTCACTAGGGAAATGTAGGATTTTTGCCTGTTTCGATCATTTTGGGTTTGTTAAAGCATATGGCATACAAGGATGTTAGTGCTATAATTTTCTTTTTTTTCTCATTTTGGCAGTTCCACCTCATCTCCTTTAATACATCTCTCATCAATGTGTAGCCAAAATACAGACACACAGACCTTTAAGGACAAAGATGTCCCCATGGAAACAAGTTAAAACCACATATTTTGATTCCATGGTCAGGAGAGCATACAAAAAAACATGCATTCTAATCTAAAAGGCTTTATATCTAGAGATCTGGCTTCAAAGTTTTAAGCTATTTTTTAACAGGAGCCCTTTTCTCATGTTTGCCCTTTGTTACACACCCATGCTTTTTATCTAGTTTCCAGCACACATATCGGAGTCTTCGAATACCAAATATACAATGAACATAAGTGGAGGATAGAGAGCAGGTGCTCAGCGTTTATAGTCTCTACGTACTACCTTACATGACTGATCATTCCTTTCCTCTGTACATAAAAATAACTTATCCGCCCGCTTTTATATGTTTTCTTCTTCCCCACAGATCCAAATAATTATTACCACAGACGCAATGAAGTCATAACAACGGACGACTTGGACTTCAGACACCACAGCTACAAAGAAATGAGGCAGGTGAGTCACAGAAAACAAAAGATATCAACCGCCTGCTTATTCAAAGACACCAGGGCATGAAGCAATAAAACATCTTGTGTGAGTGCGAGCCAACACCAGACCACTTGTGTCCTTTGCAAGAACAAAGTTAAGTGAGCGCTGCCAGCCACATGAAAATGCATTAAGCACCTCCTGGGTTGTGTCATTACTTATTCATATAGTTGTCATGAACAGTAGCCTGTGTGTGCCGAGAAGGAGGACAGCTATATTTGTCACTTGCTACACCGTGACTGAGTGGATGTGAAGGTACAAGTGCTGTGAATTACAATCATATATAATGCAGCAGCTCCCCTGTGGACTACATGTGTCCTAAACTGCTGTTATTATTCACAATAAGACTCCAATTAATGCTCAGGAGGTCTGACTCATTGTTAAGCTTTTGTTCCCATGTGTGACTGAATGGATTTAATGTACCGTTTGTTTATCTCTCTGTCCCTTTGAGGTTAATATACACGTCAGACAGGGTGTCCGGCCTCAATAGACTATTTTTTAAACTAAAGCCTTTTCACTCTTGACATTTATTTTCTTCATGCAGGTACCTGTACCCTATATTCCTCTGCTCCACAGCAAGGTAGAAATAGCCCAGTGTGGCTCCTCAAATAAAGTGCATGCCCCATGAGAGGAGTGAAAAGACATCTTTTATATTGCTCAAGGACTTACCTTTTCTTAGAACACCCCTGCTGGTAATATTGTAGCCACTGGATGACTGATACTATCAGAGCGTGGACAGTTTAACGACATTATAAAATAGGTGGGGAAAATGTACTTTTCCACATTCTTTGAATACGAAGATGATATATATAGTTTGCGATACCCTGGTACAATAAACTTTTCTTTAATAATATCATTGGTTTATGTAAAAAGTCACTGCAAGCTAATTAGAACACATTCTATATCGTTCAGTTAGTATGTTTCTGTTAGAAAAATTGTTATTCTACTAAGTGCTGAAAATACTGAAGGTAGTGATTATATCAAGAAGCAGGATGTTATACATTGATCCTGGTAAACACAATCCAGGTATATTTACCAGGGGAATCCTCTGCTTTATTAAATTGGCAGCGAGAATGTCATTGCCAACCTGTAATCCTCTGTGAACAAAACCAGATGTTTGTTTAATGATTTATTTGGTTAGAAAAGTCAAGATTCAGCCCCGATTTAATTAAAAGCCCATCACTCCTGACTGTGTAATGACTTCTGCCGCAGCTGGAAGCACGACTAAACACAGATTTCAGCACAGCTTGTTAGTCTCCTTCCAGCTGCACTTCCTCTTTGTGTCTCTCATGCCCACATGGGTAAATGATAGTGGGGGCTATTTTAATCAGCTCCTCCGCAAGCCTGTCTTCGTAATTACCTTGACTGCTTTTCCACACAGCCCACCCCCTCTTCATCGGTTAGAGTGTTATTAAATAAGATCTGTGACACAGGTTTGGAAATTTGAGATTCATTTTTACAATTTTCTGGTTCCCGAGCATTTTAAATAGAACTACTACAAAATAAAAATACTTGAAAATAAGGTTTTTAAGGTCCCATGTCATGGCCATTTCTACTGATCATAATTCCATTGTTGAGGTTTACTAAAATAGATTTATACTGTGCAATTTTCCAAACTCACATTTGTTTCTCATACAGCATCTCTGTAAAGTATGTGTATTCACCGGTATTCACTCTCTGTCCTAAACGGCTTTTGGAGCTCCTGCCCCCTCGTTGCTGAGATCGCAGCAACGAGCCTCTCGGCGGTACAGCGAGAACAAGCTAAATTCACCCTGAGCACACACAAACACTTACAGCCGAAGTAAAAACAATAAGTGTGGCTTGATATTGAGTAAGAAAAAGGTTTATAACGCTGTGAGAATGGGTCTGCGGAGAGCATTTCTCCGCGATCCCAACTGAGTAGCCCGAAAAACGTTTACCCATTTAAACAGCCGTGGTAGATNTCTAGTTTGATTGATGGATCCTGTACGTGTTTTATAACATGTACAGTCCATGTTAGAAGACGACTGTATTTTCTGTAGATTAGCTATCTCATATGGACAGAATGCTGTCCATATGAGATAGCTAATCTACAGAAAATACAGTCGTCTTCTAACATGGACTGTACATGTTATAAAACACGTACAGGATCCATCAATCAAACTAGAATGTACGAAACTATATGGGCTGAACGAAGGTAGAAACAAAACCAGTGAGTTTGCGTTTCAGGAATGAAAGCAAGACACATCTGTGAGACAGGGATGACTGTCTGAGCTTCTCTTTTATCTCAGCATTCAACTGTTTTAGTGTAATTATGCAACATGAGGACTTATTTGGAATTGAATTATAATAATTTATTATAATCTGACACATTTCTGTATATGTATAGGTTTTGTGAATGATGCTAAACTTCAACCATTTATACATTCTTTATATTTCATTAAAGTTCTTTATTAAAGTTTAGAGTCACATTAGGTTCCTTAAAAGATTTCTGGAAGAAGGTAACTATGGTTTCGCAAACATACACACATTCATCTCCCGAATCTTAAAGTGAGTAGCATGTTTAGATTGTAAAAGGTGACTTGCATTACATTCCATAAGCAAATATGCATGTCTAGGTTTACTGTTGGATTAGTAGTGGAATCTGTTATAAACACATTTCATCAGCCATTTACTTCAAATAAACCTTTCTACTAAAATGACATGTTTAGAGGTGGTCCAGTGATCCGGTATGAATCCTCTATAAGAAAGTTGAATGAATCACAGAAGTGTTGGTGTCTCGAATCTGAAGTGGAAACAAACCAAGCTCACTGGCCACAGGCAACATCTGCTTTCTATGTTGTTCCTCCTGATTTACAGATAATTGTTCTGGACACTATCTCTGCCCCTCTCTGATCCCCTGAGAGGAAGATCCCTTACACACACACACACAGACCAAATAACAAATCCTTTGTATTTTTGGTTTCATGAAACATACTGCCTTTCTTTGGGGATTAAGCTCATGTGTGTGTGTTTCATTAATTGTAAGATTGAGAGTGCAGCCTGCAGAATGATACCGTACACATGCTAATACCCTCAAAGCACAGCTTGCACTCACAGGAAATACCTCTTCCCCCCCAATGCCCCAAAGGTTTGGGGATGTGCCCCTATTTTGACAGCAACACTTTTCATTTCCTTTTTGAGTCGAATACTAAATTACCTGTGAGCTGAAAAGCCAGTGATGGCGGCTGACATCTTATCATGGAGCTTTAATATTAACGAAAGGCAAAATTAAAAGATGCTATCTCTAGATCAGTTTGTATTGCTGCTTTGTGTGGGGGAAACGATGGTTCCATTGAAACTGCCAAGGCAAAGGTGAGTTTGCCCAGGGTGTAATGCAACGGAAACATTTTTGGCAAGCTTGCCCAAGCTAACAACCCACCTGAATGTTGAGACGACCTCTGTGTGGACCGAGGCCGTAGCGTTTCGTGGTTGAAGCGTGAAGCTGGAAATCATCAATCTTCGATGTCTCCAGTCCCATGGGAGGGCATTCTGGGTAACGAGAAAGACAAATTAGCCTGTGATGGTATGTGTGGGATTGCTACAGAATGGTTGCTCCTGAACTTCTGTTTACTAAATAATGAGCAATTTAGACTTTTTACATTATGCTCAAATGTATGAAGCAAAAAGATATAACATATAGATACTCTGTAGACAAAATGCAACGAAGTCAACACATAAACAATGAACAGTTGTATTAATAATATTTTATTGATGAGGCGAAATGCCAAAATTAAAGCAGGATGTGATTGTTATGACTGTTATTAGTGCTGATGTTTCTTCATTCTGCCTCCGAACCAAACACAACAACTCAAGATTGAAACTCTATGCATTTTAATTAATTGTTCTCAAACTTTGCAGCTTATTTGATCCCAGAACAGACAGTATCCAAACTTCAAGCTTTGAATAAAACAATCATTTTAAAACATTTTATACTTCTGTCCGTAAACAAGTTATTATCTCAAAACTTTGGAAATCAAACAGAAAAAGGGGAACCTAACCAGCGTGATGGAGGCTTTGAAGTCTAAACTGCTATGAATTTGAAAATGTGCCACTTTTCATGGATGATTAATGACTGAACACTATGAACGCTTCCTTTTTGTAGTTTTGCAATGTACGCCTATCACAGCCATCTAACTGCACCCTGAATGCATGATTACATTGTATAACTAAAGCAATATTATTGAATGGAGAACATGGGAAATTGCAAAAGCTATACAGTTGCAAACCTGTCAAGCTTGTTTAAAGCCATCGGAAAAAGATATATCATTTGATCAAAGGGAGATATTTCGATAGAAGGTTTCTAAGATTACTGAAACGTCTCTTATACATTTACTCAATGCATGCAGACTGTACTTTGTAAAACTGGTATGCATGCTGGACTGAGAGTTTTCTTTAAACTGACAGACAGCTAAAAACATAATGGTTGTGTGATTGCTCGAAAGCGTTAAATTCCCTTAGAGCACATAAGCAATTTAAAAAATGCTCTTCCATAAAGTTATGAGTCGGATAAATACAATTTAAAAAAAAGATTAAAGCAGCAGAGGCTTGGATATTACTTTTAGTTCATAGTGCGAGTAAAGATTCCAAATCACTGGTTCCTACATTTTCGGATATCTAAAAATGATAATGCCCCCCTGTCTGATTAACATTATGTTCAAACTCTTTGCTCTATTCTGTTTTTTTGAAGTCTCCAAGCCCAAGCTAACACTGATGCCATCACTAAGACCTCATTAGGGTTATTTGGGTTTCTTTCTCATACTTTGCTCCCACTTTCCATGCTTCCATTTTGATTTCTGCAGATTAAGATACTTTACAGTGCAGGCATCCTCCAAGCCCAAACAAAAGGACATATTCAATACAGGAGTCCCAGAATTCAATTCTTTACTAGCAGTGCAGAAGACCCCAATTAGCTGTCATCGATTTGACTTATCATCTTTTAATTATTCCTTGAGTATGGCAATTATCCAGTAACACCCACCAATGCCACAGAAAAGGTTTGGCAGGCATGAGGACGCCTTCAAAGCCCTCTGCCTTTATTTTAGATAAAAAAAACATTCTTAAGAAAAAGAGAGAACTGCAAATCACTTAAGAATGTTTTCTTTTGCTGCTGGAGGGAGTTTGCAGTTCATTTGATCAGATGCCTGTCTTTAAGTGAATGCAGAAGCAGAGTTGGTGTTCACTAAATAGAGCTCTTTGTGTGAGATTGGCTCATCCTTTACACAACAGTAAATGTCGACAAGTAAGAGCCAAACAGTCAAATCAAGGTTCGTATGTGAAATCCTAGCAGCTCCACGGCTCTTTGGTTCAGATTATTCTGTATGCAGACTTTCTGGATCGCATTTGACTTTCAGAGCAAGAATTTCCGATTGGGCACTGGTCTGTGTTTCTTCATGCACATGCTGCTGTCATACAGCCAGGACTGCCTTCCGAGAATTAACACCCAAAAGTCTAACACACACAATGAAGACAAAGAAATATTTGTTTAAAGTACTGTCAATCTGTACTTTGCATTTACAGGATTTATGCATATGATCTTGGACAAAGTATATATTTTATCCACAGGGGAAGATGGCTTGGATGGTATATGTTCCAGCAGCCTGATATGTCTGAGACTCTGAAGACCGTCAATCACATGCACCGGGATTTGTAGAACAGCCAGAAAAAAGATCAGCATCCAAAATCCACACATGCATGAGACAATTTATGTTTGGTGCATAAAGCAAAAAACATAACTTGAGAGGAAATTAAATCCTGCGCTAAAAGTGAAGCATTAAGTTGATTAACAAGCCAGTTAAGGCAGTATTCACAGTAGCGCTATATAGCAATAAAGAATATACATTACGGTGTGTCCTGTAACTGTATAGTATCTATAAAGCACACACACAATCTTCTTGTATCCCTGTTTTCCTATATTTAAAATCCTTTTTGCACAAAATAGGAACACCCGGCCCTCAGAGGCAAGGCTTACAGGACAACATTTAAAAATGCTGATGCCTGCCATGTTGCAAAGCCCTACATCTTTTTCAACCATCTGAATGCAATCCTTTGCAATAGGACTCACACATGATACAACAATAATGTGTGATAGAAAAGTAATAGCAGTCAGTCAGGGCCTCATGTGTTCCTATCTAGGCCACTTGCCATGTTACTGCTGAGGCTTTGCATGAAAAAAAATAATCTTACTTTACATAAGGTGGTAGAGTATTACAAATGTGGGTGTATGATAGATTATGTAAACATTACATTAGCTAAAATTAGCTAAGCATAAGCTGGTCATAACAGACCAAGTTAAACTATAGTATTAAGTTTCTTCGTACAGCGTGTTGTATTGATGACGAGTTCTGCATTTCAATTGTACTTGTTTTTTCTTTTTAGCTCAAACTCTCTCTGCAGCTTGACTGTGCGCGTGTCAAACTGTGATATCAGAGCGGAAACATCTTGTTTCAACCCATTTCTGTTACATCCAATGGGAACAATGAATGAGCTGTGAAACATCTGCTTAAGCAAACCTTTCGAATTCTCCCCAGTCTTAGATCCTCGTTTAATGATTTCCCTATTGTTTCGGTATGTGTTGATGTGGCAGGCACTGAGGGTCTGCTACATCTCCAACAATGCTCGCATACTCAAGCATTTGGCAGCTAAATTCATTCTAAAGCTGAGTAATGCAGTTATGGGTGGATGAAAAGTGTATGTTTTTGTACATTTTACATAAGTCAGCTACTACCAGTAGATGCTGAAACAAACTTGAAAACAGATTGATGTTGAGTCAGAGTTTCATCCATGAAAACATGATTTTGGGACCCTGAGCCTTCCAGACCTTGACTGTTTGGGCTCCTTCGTGCCAGGCGTGTCGGCAAGAAGCTCCCATTTTCCAACATGCAGGAATATCCAACTTTCTGCTACCATTCTCAAGTGCCAAATTAAAAAAGGCAGCCTCTCTGTCTGTCTCAGTAGGTTCCCTACAAGAGCTTCAACATAAACACATCAATTGACAGTTGGCCTCCACAACATCTCCTAACCTCCCTGAATGATTAAATGTAGCTTACCGTTATGTTATAAATGTCTGACAATGGGTAAATACATTTTAACGAGGGCAATATCACCACGTTGAAAGTGGAAAGTCTGAGGTCAAAGCACATGTACGCTGCTCTAAATCACGCTCTCAGTGAAGCGGGTTTAATCTGTCATCTGACATGACATGAAGGCTACAGGGGCATCCTGGTTTCAGTTTAGAAAACACATTGTGATCCATGGAAACCAAACACAATGCTTCATAGGCAAAGAAGACATCAGCGCCTCTGTAGCTTAACTCCACTTTAGAGAGCATCAGCTTATATTGCCAGACCTTTCCTCTCAGGGAAAATATGCTCTCTGAAAAAAGAGCACATGCTCACGGCCCTTTCCAAAATAGTTGTCATCTCTTATTTCCCATCCTAACGGCTCCCGTGAAATCTGAGAAATGATCCAAGCGCGTCTGAGGGACGATTAATTTGTATGAGATCATGAATTTCCCATAACAAGTGTGAGTGTCACCGGTTGTTCACTCACCCTCTTTTATTGAGTTATATTGTCCTTCTCCTTCAGATATGCTGTTTGGGGTTTTCAAGGCACCCTTCTTGGTCTTCTCAGCCTTCTTGTTGGCTGTTTTCACTAAGAAAGGAAATAACATTAATGCAGGAACATACATCAAACTGTTTTCCATTTTAAAGAAGCACATTTGACAGGTCAAATCACCTTTAAAAGTGCTGATTCATTGTTGTTCACAAAGAGAGAAGTGTTGACACAGGAAATAACTAACTTTGGCTGGATTCAGTCCCACACATGTGGAGAGATTCAGGATCTGGGGTCTGAACCAAAAGACAATCTCCGGGCGCAGAGTTTGAAAATGTTTAACTGCTGTGCTCCTTTCCTTCAACTGCAGTATATCTCCAACTCACTTTGGCTAAGACAATGCTCATTTATGATTTGTATAGATTGATACCTTGTATAAGATGACTCGCTTAAGGTTCAAATCAGTCATGGAAGCCCCCTGTACAGGAGGCAGGATGGGGGCAGGGTGCATTGAAGTCAGGCCTGTGCTTTTTATTTGACTGACAGTCAGGTCATGATAGACGGCACCTAATAACAATCCTTCTCACATCTGAAAGTCTTTATCGTCGTCTCATTCTAGGGACAGGTTAAGTCTGCAACAATGCTCCAGGCTATGTGGTTTAGCGTAAGGGATATACTGTAGAGGGAAATATGATTTAGACGTGAAAAACAGATAATAATAATAATAACACAATACAAATAAAAAGCAGATATCCTCTTCTTCTTAATTCAAACCACTTAAAGCAGTACAAATCACTCAAATATCAAAAGTGTCAGAGCTTTGAATTAGGGTTGAAAACCATTGTTTTAAAAAAAAAACACTGCAGTGAATTCAATCTCACTTTCGGATTTAATGAATATTGAAAATGAGTTTGAGTTTAACACTGAAATTAAGGTTTTGTAGTGAAGGGAGAAAAAACTCTCATATTAGACAATGCCACACTATATTTTGGCCTATAGGACCATTTAACACACACATTTATGCTTTCATGTCTGTATTTACCTCCATGTGCAGTGTGATAGAGATAAAACAAACAAATCTTATCAAATGGAAGCAGTGGTTTTTACATATTAGACTCTAATCAAAATCCTTTAGCCCCACCTGCAGCAGGTATCTCTGCTGAGACACGTGAATCCAGATTCCTGGATTGTGAGGTCACGGTCGACACAGCTGCTCTGAATTATCTGCCACCAACCAACCGAAAGCCCTCATGCCTTTTACTGTCCTCCAATCAGCTGGCAGGATCTCAAACATACCTACAAACCTGCAACTGCATGTGCTGAGGGTCCCTTACAGAGAGCTCTGAGCTGCACGTATATGTGGACGATAAGAGCAGAGCTCTGCTGTGTCTCGCTGCTCTTGAAAAACGTGGATTTCACATGTGTTCTGGCCCCTTCATGTAACACAGTCCTGACCTCTGCCGTGGGTGAGAATGCTAATCCCACACAGAAACATGGCTCTGATCTATGCGTACAGGGAGAAGAAGACTACCAGAGGAGGTCACTGTTATTATATTTTTCTCTCTGCACATCCATCACCAGGTGATTTGAATTTAGCTGCTCCTCTGAGGTCTGGGTCGCATTAGTTTTCTTGGAGGAAAAGTATCTTTCAAAACACTAACCTAAGACTTCCAACACTGAAATTTAATTTTAAAGCATAAGCTGATACAAATGAAGGTAATATTTTGGTGAAATGTTGTTTAAGGTTTAGATCCAAATATATCCTTATTACTATATGCATACAATTAGAAATGTAAGTGTGTTTTAGTTTGATAGTGACAATGCCATTTAACATAGTTCCAAAACAGAGCATTAAACTGATGTGTATAGCTATTCAACTCCCTCGTTGGGCGTTTAACTGTACAGTATAATTCCATTATACAGTTTTTAGTTTCAGAAAACCACTGCAAAATGGAAATACCAATAATTACACTTCACATAATACCCATGCACCCACACCAATACGCATTTGCTAATTAAAGTACAAATAGTTAACAAAAGGGGGTAAGCTCTTTGGCCAGCACATACATATCTGAAATTCATTTGATTTCCATTAAATTCGTTTCTGCTCTTTGGCTAAATCAGGAAAGAGGCTCCAAGGCTAGACAGTGAATACTTTTTGGGACAGCAACATATGAGTTAATCTCTCAAAGTAAAGTATGTGAAAGTGATGCCAATGTACAATCCATTATGTTCAGTGCCTGATGATCAGGATGTAAGATTGTAGACAGTACGGGTTCTGTCATGTTTATTTTGTGGGGAAATGTCTTAAATCTTGACGGGAAAAGCTCAAATAATCAGCCATACACTGTCATCTAGTGGCAACACGTACTCATCTGGTTATTGAAAGGTTTTAGCAGGACTTTGTAAAGGTGATATTGTGAAGAACTTTTAGAGAAGAAAAATATTTTCTCAAGAGATGGCAATGCTTTTACCTGCTTTTGAATTAGCTGTGGCTTTATCCGTCTGCCTGCTGCTGTCTGCTTTTCCTTTGGTCCCTTTCTTTGCAGGTTTTGGGCTGGGCGGCTCATGCCTATCAGGTATTGAGGCCACAGGCTTCTCCTGGAACTGGTTGATATGCTCTCTTGTCAGCAGCTCCTGCATGTAGTAATCCTCATCCTCACGAGCAGAGCCATGGCTAAGGTCTACCAGCCCTGCGAGGAGTCCCAGCAGAGCCAGGGGGGTGAGGAGGGTGATGCGCTGTCTTGCCATGACCCGGGGGGATTATCTCCAGCTGTGAGTCCTGATGTCGTCTCCCGAGGAGCCTGCTGCTGCTGCCGGGCTGCGTCCCATCAACTTCTCCCCTTCCTATCCCTTTCCACTCCAACGCAGAGAGTTCACAAAGTTCTCAAAGCGCTCCAAGTCACTGACGAAAGGAGCGGAGCCAGAGGGTCCATTGACGCAGCAGTCTGGGAAAAATGCAGTGAGGGAGGGAGAAACACAGAGAGCAGGAGATGAGGGAGAGGAGAGGGAAGAGGCAGGGAGACAGACAGTGAAGTTCTCCCCTTTAGATGCTGGCAGGTGACTCAAAAAAGAAAAAAACTATTTCTATTATAGATTAAAACAAGTCCAGGCTGCTGACACATTGCTGAGTTATTTTATTAGTGTGGGCATGAGTGAAAAAGGGATGGAAGTCACTCTGGGGATCATACATTGACACATTTGGGATCTGCTTTCATCTCCATCTCCTCCCACTCTGTCTGGGGCAGGCTTTACGATGAGGTAAGTTTCTTCTTTCCTGCGGGGGAATCGACTTAAACTGCTCTTAACCAGTTTTGCAAGGAGAAGCAGAGGCAAGTTCCCTGATCCACGCAGAAGTGTGTTTGAAGTCCAAACTGGCAAAGAAATATGAGTTCCCAAAAAAAACAGTAGCAGTCATCTGCCCTGAAAAGAAAATCACACAGATGTTAAGGTTTAGTACAAAGTGCCCTTTGGGTTTTGAATGGCCTCTAACACTAAATGATATCCCTTTTCTGGGGAGAGTAAATAACTTTACGTCCTCATTTGCAGAGGGTTTTTCTAGTTTTTGCCAGGACCTGTTTGGACTCTGCAGTAATTACACATTAACAGGCTGCTGAAAATGAGTCGAACAAACTCTCTGTGGAGCGTCCGGGCACGTTCCGACAAATGGATGGAGTAATGCCCCGCATGTCACACCTCATCACATCAACGTTGTCTTTCCATCATGACGCTCCTTCTCTCATTATTTTTATTTTTATTTTTTTGTTCTCTCTCTCTCTCTCTCTCTCTCTCTCTCTCTCTCTCTCTCTCGTTACCTGTCTCTGTTCTTAGTTAGGACATTTACGGCTACAAATCACCATCTCTTAGGCTACGTGTGGTAACTACTATTTAAACTGCTGTTCAGTCATGAGGAAGCGAAAAGAACTTCGTTAAAGTCTAACCTTAAAACTTTACTAAGTGCTTTGTTTTACAGGTTTCTATCTATGAATTATGTATTATGTTTTGTTTAACCATGTATTTCCCGTTTGATGAAGTACACAACGGTGAAATTCTTTTGGTAGGTTGTGTAGGTTGGCTTAATTGCACCAAAAAACCGCAAAGCAAATAGAGACACAAACGTTTTCTAGAAGTCTTAAGACTTTTGTTAGGAGATTTTACGGTAATGAGTGGCACATTTGAGACGACGAACCTAAGACCAGACGAACGTCATAAAGGAATGACGTTGGCGTCCTTTCTTATAGTTCCCGATTCCCTTCTTATTTGGGCTATTGTCAGGGTTTGTGCTCATTAATTCCGAACCGACATATACACGATCTAAAAACATTCACGACTCCGGTATTAACCTGTTGTCTTACATGTCATACACTTTTACTCTCAAATTTTGGGACTCGACAAAAGTACTTCGAAAGGAAAGATGTTTATCAATCAAGGATCACTGACTTCTTTTAAGAGTCTTAGGACTGCAAACGAATTTTTCTTAAGGGGAACTCATCTAGAAACACAACTTACAATAATTTGTTTCGTAGAACCGGGAATACTCTCCACTATTCCACTTTACTAATCCTCACGACGTAGGGGACGTTTGGGAACAACAGACGGGGTGATTTGGTGACTGTGTGTCACTCCAAGGCCAGGAACTTTACCACCGTTTTGTGACTTGTCCTGTCTGCCTGACCAAATCTGTAGGAATTGGTACGGTATTAGCGTTAACGAGCAGCTTTTACATCTGGACGGAGGGTCTCCGTAGCGCCGAATGTCAGCACCGGAGTACGTCTAACCGCTTAACGTTGCACTGTGTACTCAAACGGTCAACAAAAAATGGCCACCGTCCCTCCTTTTCCTATAAAGTGGTCTGGGAATCCTGCCAAAGTCAGACTCTCCCTCACCGCTTGAGCTTACGGACTGGCGTGACGTTTTCTTGAGACGGTGGGCACCGGACGGAGCTCGACAGGGGTGGGTGAGGTGTGCTAGGACTAGGGAGTCACCTACACGGACGTCGGAGACGGAGAAATCGTAAGTCTTCGGGAGAAGTCAAAAGTCCACATTTTCAGCCTAAAGGGGTATGGGTTTGTATAAGTTTGGAAAAGACCGCAACCGTTGATAGTTGGGATAGTTCATAATACATTGCTCGCGTCACGTAAATTTAACCCATCCGCCCCCGTTGGTCTCACAATGCCCTAATAATTAGAAAGGAATTAAGTCGGACGGAATCCAACTGTTGTACAGGGTTTCCGGACGTGAATAATCAAACACGTTTACAAGTCAACTTAGGGTGATGAGGAATTCTGAATTAAATCCGAAGTTTCAGAGACGAATCTTTACTTGAAGGTTCACAAACTATATTGTTCAACCTAAGGCATAACTAGTTTGGACACAGAATGAGTTCCCAATCTTTAGATAGTCTTTTTGTTTATTACCAAAAATTAGTTCTGAATGACCGGAACCATAACAGAAGGAACAACTCCGATTTAATCGACTACGTCAGTACAAAACACACACACCTCTCTCCTCTCTCCTCTCTCTCTCTCTCTCTCTCTCTCTCTCTCTCTCTCTCTCTCTCTCTCTCCTCTCTCTCT
>NW_011336801.1:144107-180838 GCF_000735185.1 Notothenia coriiceps | reverse complement strand
CATTCTAATAGCGGGATTTGACGGGTTTACGGTAGGCCTATACAAAAGATCTCTTGCGGTTTCTAGTGTTAAGTTAATTAAGGTACAGGGGGGGGGGAGAAGCCCTTTCTTTATCAGTAACGAATTTGCAGTTGAACAAAAAGTCAACTAACTAGGGTCACTTGCAATGCGTGTTGTGTCTAACTGTAGTAAGCTTGTCACTCAGATGTAACCTACGTTAAATTTAGCTGCTGGAGAAGAAAGATCAGGGGGGAGGGGGGGAGGAGAGCTGTGGTTGATGGGCCCATTAGTTGTGTAAAATACACAGCTGGGAGCTGCCGTTTCATTCAGACTGTTTAAAAAAACGGTAACAACGGATATATTTTCAAGATCAAGGATCAGGATCTAGGATCCCTCCGCTACACTTTGGATCCTGATCTGCCGACGAGGCTCCTTAAAAATATAAATATCTTTAGTGAATTACTGAGTTAGGCACGTCTAATAAGTTTTAATGAAGTTGATCACAGTATATTCATATTTGTCAGTGATTCATGGTCTATACCAACCTTGACTGTCTAATGTACTTTAGGGAATATGTCCATTATCTCTATCAACATTGAGTGGACAATATGTGTGCAAATGTTTATTGTCATTGAACATAACAATATTCCATGTATTAAACACAACAACCTGCTGAACATTACAATATTCGCCTTAATCACTGAACCTCTCTTCTCGTGTGTGTGTGTGTGTGTGTGTGTGTGTGTGTGTGTGTGGTGTGTGCGTGGTGCGTGCGTGTGTGCGTGCATGGTTGTGTGTGTGTGGTGTGTAGAGGTGTGTGGTTAAAACACTTTCATGAAGTGAAGGAGGTTTTTCCTTCTATAAAACAGCTGGGCAGCAGTGAGTGTCACGGACATGAATTCATAGATCAAGGCAGACTGGTGCACACACTCTCCTGTCCTGCCAGGCGACACGCCCGTTCTAAGCCGTGTCCCTCACTCCTCACATCCCAAGCTGCATCCCCACCAGTGTATTATGTTGTTACATCGTTTCAGATGTTATGTTTCAGTTGTGCTCTGTCTATGTTCAGTGATGCAAACTTGTCCCCTTTCGGCGAAATTCGCCGTTTTGAATCCAAATTAGGTCGTTTGTGTGATTCATGTAGATCTGCAATAAAAATATTTTTGGGGTATGGGGGGGTCTGGGACCCGGAGTAATCTGCGGCCTTGAGCTGTTCCATCATGACACGCATGGTGTTCTTTTTTTATATATTATAATGAAGTGCGAGCTGTGTGCTCGAGAATTCCTGTCTGTCGGCTCTGCTCTCATGGATGTATAATAAGGCTCTGCTGCTCCGAGATGATGGTCTAGCTTCAGCAGCTACATTACCTACGGGTGCGTTCGTTAATATTAACTGTGCGTCCGGAGTCACTGTGGAACAGACTGGACCGCTGGTGAACAGCTGTTAGAACGGGCCGTTCAGGTGTTCAGAGCAGAGCTCCCTGTCCAACCCAGTCTCATGGCATTTCGTGTTCACCAACACGATTTTTAATCTATTGACTCGTGTTCACCAACACGATTTTCCCATTTTTTTCGTGTTGCACAGCACGATTTTAAAAGCAATGTATTTCTGTTGGTAGTCTCACGGCATTACGTGTTATAGGAAGACCGGAAGCTGTGTGTTTCATTGTAACGACGAGACGCCGTTACTGCTATTTATTAAATGGCATTAATTATATAAGTGTTCACCCCTCATCTTGTCTGTTGTTTCCGGTCGTATCTGTGTTCCCTCCTGCTGATTATCCGATTGTGTTCACCTGGTGCCCTGTGTTTGCTCCTCCCCTCACCTGTGTCTAATTGCTCCCCCCTCACCTGTGTCTTGTTAGTCTGTGTGTGTATTTAAGTGCTGTTTCTTGTTGGGCTGGTAGTGTGTGTGAGATCCTGGTGGCTGCAGGCTGGGCTCGTGTGAACAGCAGCAGGATTGAGGCTGTGTGAACTTTGTGCACATTGTTTTAATAAATGCCCACGTCGGGTTATATTTTTGGACGTTCTGCCTCTGCCTCCTTGCTTGGTCGGGCCGCTCAACGGTCAGTCTCACACCCATTGTTTATTTTGAACACTCTTTTGGGGACATTTTTGTTGTTTTTATTATTTGTTGTTGGTACAGTAAATGATTGGATTCATGTTTGTGCTATTTCCTTTGATATAAAAGTTACAAGAAACAAGTCAATTAAGGCTGGTTGCAGTGTTCTTCACATATTTGCAATGCTATGGATTTTGAAACACATTAGGGAAGTATTTGCTGTATGTATGTCTAAACTTGGTTCAAGTGTATCTTTGGCCATTTCTGAACACAGAGGAAGATAATAGGCTGTTGTTGTTCTCAGAAATACTTCCCCTGTGTCCATGGAAACTGTGTGAAACGGGGCGATGGTCAATCTGCTGGACCGGCACACACGCAGAGCAGTATGCTTTGAGTGTTTAAGTCTGTGTTAGCTTATGCTCTCCTGGATTTCTTCTGGAAACTCAAAAAAAAAAAAACCTGCTTTAACGCTCAAGCCAAATACATAGGCCATTTTTTTTTATTGGTCTAATTATCAAAAGTTTAAACTTTCAGTTAGTGATATTGCTTTCATATTTGTAATACTACAAAAATGTCAGATGTTTTGAATCAGTTAATTTGATCAGGTTACGTTAACAGTTCTATTTATAGACATTGTACAGTATACCTGATCCTGATTAGTACAGCACAGTGAGGTTTTGTAATGACTGCACACAAAATCAAAGCAAATCGAACTTGATATTTTGTAAAAATACAGTTATGGAACCATTTCTACTAAAGAGACATAGAGAATAATGTGTACTGCAAGTGAATGAGTGTATGATATTAACAGAGAAGATGTTGAATTACGTGAAGTGGAACTTATGAGTGCATTGATATTCAGACAGCCAACCAGCATGTGACTACATTTACATGCTCTGGCAAATAGCATGAGCACAGATGAATATGGAAGCCAGTTACCCTTACAGTATATTGTATGATGTCCTTTTGTTGTTTATGTTTTTATGTCTTCATGTGGAACCTACTGCTGCAGGTCTCCCTTGAAAAAGAGATCAATGGGATTTCACCTGGACAAATAAAGGTTTTGAATTGAACAAGACTGGATCATTAGTTATTCTCCAAAAATCTATATATTAAAGCAAAGATAATTTTGGGTTTGCATTCTCCCGATGGTCAGAAGCACAACTCCAAATGTTTGTTAATTTTCAATAGCTGTTGGAAGAGTATATAAGCTACATGTTGCTAACAAGTTTGCCATGCATGTGACTTTAAAGGTGATAAAACAGTATGTCAGTGTTGTGTTTACAGCTTGTTTCCGCTGCCCCTTATGGGCCAAGTAAAGAACTGACGTGAAGCCACATTCCTGTGAAGTAGCTCTACTTGATTTCAGAAGCAAATGTTTTCACTGATATGTGAAGAATAACTTGTGAATGTACAGAGTAAGCTGTTAACAATATTTGGGCGAATTGAGACGAAAAATGCTTTTGACATCTGCGATTTTCAGTGATTATATCGTACTTTTCTGGTTTTCTACTTTATGCAAGGAATCTGTCAATTTATGCAATGTTTTAAGATCCCTGCAGAAACTATTACATTTGTCATAGTCCTATCATTTTGGACAATTTTGCTAAAAAACAAAATTGCTGTTTGGGGAGGTTGTAGGAATGTCCCTCCTTTCAAGACTCTTCGGCGATGAAAATGCTCTTTATCTAATCATTATACACTTTGTCCTCAAGCTGCTCTGTGTAAAGATGTCAGTTTTACTGTTCGATGGCTTGGCTCCCTGTGCGTTTCAGCACGGCCGCTCTCAGTTTCCTCCGTGAAAACGCTCACTTCTTGAACCCCTGTGTTTCTAATCCTTTGTCCACATTCACCGAGACTAGGACAGTTTCCAGCTGGCTGTGAACGAAACAGGCCAGATGTTCACATCTCCTAAGAGTGACAGTTCTAAATTACAACAGCATCATAATAGAAGGAATTTGCATGAGGGCCATCAGATGTAATAAAATGTTATTTAGCTGTTGTGTGTCCTTTATTGAAGTTTGCTGTAAAATGTTGTGTCTCAAAGCATTATTGTATAATTAATTACCCAGGACATTGTTGACACACTGATGCCTGTTTTGTTCTGGTTCTGAAATGCTTGGCCTGACTCAGGGGTTTGAGTTAATGCCAAGCAACAAACCTTGTTGAACTATGGAGAAACTGCAAGGACACAAGAGGGCCTAGTAGGACAGAAAAAACAAACAGATCTGGTTTAGCCGATCCTCCATTGTTAATAGTTCTGATAAAGAACATTGCTGCATTGATATATTTAGCCATAAACAGAATTGCTAACACTAAACAGAACAATTAGTACAGACAAAAAAAGTAATTAAGCTTTAAGACACTGGACAATATTTGGAGGTAACTAGCTGTTTGCAGATGCCATCAGAATAGCTTAGCTTTGTAGACTGTGTGAAGAAAGGAGCATGGCTATCAGTGAGCTAGGCCAGAGACCATTTCATATCCAAAATATGCATCCAAAAGAGATAAAACCGCATAGCACTGTATATCACAAACAGATGTTTGGGGCTGAACCCTTAATACCCCACAAATGTTATGCAATATATGCGAACAGGACTCTTAGGTGTACAGCCTCCGTTTACTTTGGTAAAAATAAGTGCTATATTATTGATTTTCTCGAACAAATCTCACCAATTATTTTATAAAGATCCGTTGGTTTCTTGCATTCTTTGCTAACTCCATCGATGCCACGGCTGGGCCTCACACAGCCTCTTCAAACACTGGCAGGCTATCAGAGCACTTGGTCGACATGATGGATAGCAAATGTTTGTTGCCTAAACTTGTTTACCCAAATCTTTCTTTTGTGTTATCTCAAGACCCTGTCCATTAATCATTGACAACAGTGAGACACAGAGCTGTGTTTCAAAAATATTTTTCATTTGAACTCAGCTTGGCTAAAAGGATCATCGGAGAGTTACGAGCAGGAGATGTGGTGATCGTGACATTTTCTACCCTGGCTGTCTTGGTCAAAGGGCATACATTTTGGACTTAACTCAAAGACTTTTGACAAACATCCCTCACATTAATAAGCCCCTGAAGTATGATAGGAAGGAAGAGCAGTGAAGTCAAGAGATGATGAGGACTGAAAGTGGTGGGAAAGACATTACAGAGAGGGGCCTCTCTGCTAAAGCCCTGCTTCAGAGCTTATCCGAACTGACAAAAGAGAAATAGACCTGGGGACAAAGTTTTTCCTCGCCACATCCAACATCCTGTTGTGAATCCCACAAACCTCATTGTCATGCTGTAGGCATCTAGACGTCTTCTTTGAAAGCAATGAGGATCCTTACAGCAACAACAAGGATGGCAGAGCCGAGGACATCTTGAGTAAATCTGTAAAAACAGGTCACGAATATACTGTTTAATTTAACACAAAGGCTTAAAACAAACATGCATGTTGCTTGTTTGTGTGTAGGATGAATTTATTATGTTTGGTTATTATTTTTTTCATGGGATTCTTTTTTTTTTTTTAAATATAGGCTTTACAGTAAAAACGTTTACATGTTATGGATATAGCCACCAGCCAACACGTCTGGGCCATAGACCATAAAGTCTATGCCCTGGGCCCAATTACCCATAGCCTACAAATGAGTGTATGAATACAGAATTAGTTAGAGGATAACACTTCTGCCCTTTATACAGTCTCTAACAACAATTCATACATTAAAGAACAGAAGTTAGGAGGATACTTGCAGCTGCACGTAAACATGACAAACGCCACTTGTTGCGGCAGAAATCAAGCGCACCTTTTAAAGATCCGCGAGGAGCTCCATTTTGTAAATACAGGGGACAACCGTACATAGTTATCATACTAAAGGCAACAGCTCATATGCTTACAATAAAAGGTAGCTGCTATGCTCACATGACCTTTTATACACAGCTAACAGTTTTGCCAACAATAACATTTCATTTGATGAAGGAATAATGGTGCCTTCATTCAGGCAATGAGTAATTTACCTTGTCAGGTGTTGGTGCTATCAGAGATTAAGCTAGCTATTCATCAAACCCTACATAAACTTGTGCCTGAATGTATTATCTCCTTCTCCTCCTATTGCTGCTTCGACACAACACCGGGTATGACTTCTTCACTTCGGCAGGGTAAGTTGCTGCTATGCATTTTTTTTGTTAAGTGAGTCTTGGTTGTGTGCAGTTGGTGTTGATGTGCTTGGTTAGCCATAAGAGTTAGCAAGGCTGCTATTTAAACACTTTTGCCCCAAGCATCTCAATGCTTGCTGTTTTTTTGTTGTTTTTTTGCAGTTTTGTGAAACGTGCATTGTGAATATTCCATGCTGTTCAATCGAGATGTAAACATTACTGCTGTCTTGCACAACATCTATTTATGTGATGATTATTGACTGGGAAACTCAACTTGGCTTTTCATCACACAGACTGATGGGTCATATTATTACCACCCACTACTGACAATTTGCCTCACTGTTGACATCCTAATTCAATCTGCTGAGCTGCTGTCTTATGGTATACCCTGCTGCTACACTATGCATTCAACACTCATCTAAGCACATTTCCATGAGGTAGGCTACATCTGATTTTGAAATCATACAAGAAGAGGTTGATAGTACCTTCTGCAGATGTCACATCTTACTTCATGTTGCAACATGTCAGATGGGTTTATATTCATCCATCTCAAATCACTCGATAGTTAACAATAGTTGGAGGTGTTTAGCCTCTTGAGGCTGAAGGTGTAGCATATTTCTCTCATAGTCTGGGGTACCATTTGCTCAGGCTTTTTCAAACCATGCTGTTGCTGCACCTGCTTCAGCTTTTGCTCTTCATATTTCATTTGATAAGCTTCCCCTCTACACAGCATCCACCTGGAGGCTCTGGTGTGATGTTCCCTTGGTTCAGTGTATTATCACTACTCCTATAGTATCATCTATGATGTTCTTGTGGGTTGTGATGAGATTCTAAACCAAAATGACAAACGTCATCACTTCTGAATCTCATTATAAATCTGTTCCACTTGAGTTGGTTGACTGAGTGATGAACAGATCTCTCTGTCATTTGTACTTTTGGAGTACTGAAGTCAATATTCAACACAGAGGCTAATTGCTAAGACAGAGAGTGGGATCTTAGGCTAAATTGTGCATTGACAATTCCCTGGAGTTTTCTCAGCAACAGTAGTTGTCCAGTTTCCTGTCAGTCACTGTATTCTGATACAGCACTGACAGGGATGAAAGACGCTTGGATAATGTTTGTGAATTCCAAGGAAATTGAAGTTGGTTGGAGGCTTTCATTGAAGCAGAACCTCTTCAGCCAGCCAGATGCAACTGCAGACAATATGCAAATAATGTGTAGTCACTTTTCCTAGTCACATTGTTTTGAATTCACTAGGGATGAAGTAGTCAGCGCTGCATTATATAATTGTATGAGAGAGCTCCATTCCCTATTTTTGAGAAAAGCAACAAAAAGAACAAGAGGTCATGTTGTTAAATCATTTTAGAGAAAGCGTTCTCTATGCTTTTGCTCGTTTTAAAATTGAGCCATTTTTTTTGTGTTTACATCAAACTTAATCATCCAGATGTTGTTGATTTTAGGAAAAGGTTATTTGGTTTCAATGCAAAGTCCAAACTATATATTATTTAGCAAAGTCTGCCCTCTGGTGGATAGACATTGCATGTTCCAATTGTAATATTTCCATTTTATTTATTTCAATATTATCTCTTTAATTTAAATAATCAGCGGTGCTTGACATTGTTTTTAAACACATGACATTTATTTTTACTTAATCCTTTTATTTTTCACCCATTGGTTTCTGTGTTTCTGTCTATTTAGCTCAAAAGTCCTAAATTGCCAAGTTAATTTGAAGACTTGATGGCCTCAATCCAATCACAAACATTTCAGTTTGGCTTGCTAATGATTCAGTGTTTTCCATACCTGTTTTACAGAAGAAGGGTCAATTATTTGGAAGGTTTGATCAGTTATTACAAGGCTGCCTTTCAACGACCTGACTCACTAAACTTAATGAAAATACTCTTCATCAGTTAGAGTAGCTTTAAACATAATTAATGTGCAAACACAGCACCAGTGTCCGCAGTTTGCATTTGAATGTGTCATTTATTAAATGTAATGTTTTAGTTTTATCCTTTGCTCTTCTACAATTGGTATTAACAGTGGTAGAAATGTATGACACATTTAAAGTTGCATTGACGCGTGAATTCCACTAGAGGGTGGTGTTGTTTCACTTAACTTGTGCTCTGAGTAAAGACACCTTCATCCAGCTCGTTCCCGTACTATAAATACACTTACAAGAGGATGAATTATGATCAAGGCATACTGAACGTCTTTTATTTTATCGTATATATTCCGGATATGTCGTACAAAGATGATGAAAATAATGTCTCATCCTTTAAGTTCTGTTAACGGGCTATTCTTTAATTAATAAAACCACACTTTTGAAAGACAACACAGGACTAGGAGAGCATAGCTTTGAATTCACTATTTAATTTGTACATCTGAAGGAAAAACCATCAAGATCTGCCATCTCTTACTCTCTTTTATTCACTCACTCTTTGTCACTCTCACACACACAAAATCCACACACTCTCTTGTGCTTTTTTATATCTTTGATTCATCTCTGCTTTGATAACTTAGAAAATAATTTAAATAAAAAAACATTGATTTTCATGGGCACTTGAGAGAGATGAAGCTCAAACGAAGGGGCTGGCTGACACATCAGTGGTTTCTTCTACTGAAGTAAAATGGGGGGTGGGGTCGTCAGAGTTTAGAGTTGTTCTCCCAAAGGAAGGAATCATTGCGCAGCACTTTGGCCAATTTCTCGTTGAATGGCGTGTAGAAACCCCGCAGGATCTCTTTAGTGATGGGCAGCATGGGTCCCAGGTTTTTGTCAGCCGGCCTCCTGGTGTTTGACGCCGGACTTCTTGTGATCTCGGACTCTATTTCTTTTGTCAGCGGCCCTGTAAAACACACAAACACTTTGTTCAACATCCCTTCCCTTTGGACCACTTCTGATTTTACCGCGGCTCTGAAGAAATGCAACAAAACTTGGATAAAGGACTCTTTTATGTCACTGTGTACCATTGGTGTTCCTGAGCAAGAGATTTGAAGCTCTGGGAGGTAATCACATCTGGGCTGATGTTGGCAGCTCTTTAAAGTCTGAGCTTTGGGGCAATTACTGTGGGATGCAGTGAGACGAGGGGGCTTCTTAACTACAGGGCAAAACTGTATTTGACTGTCGCACTTGTAGTTTACTAACTGCAATCTACTGTATACCCCAAGGAAAGGTTGGAGTCTTTGATACTGAAAGAAGGTTTAAGAAAATCCAGAGCTGTATCTAAGGGGAATGTAATTTATTTTCTAAGCCACAGGCTATACAAGACTTAACTGCTTTGAATCAACATAATGTTATAATGCAGTACATGCACTGATCAATGTTAACATATAGAACATTTGCAGAGAACCCTAATTACTTCCCTTGAGTACTTTTAACTCTACATACAGACATTCATGGCTGGAACACATGCATTTAACGTTATCCATACTTGTCTTTCATGATCTGTTTTACATTGTAGTGATCATAGTCCCCAGAGGGAGGGTAGTAGACCACGATCTCTTACTCACCCAGCTTTAGGAAGTCAAAGACTTTGTGCATTGTGTATTTCCTGTTGGAGGCGTGGTCTTCCAACCTCAGGACCAGAATCTGTTCCCTGTTGAAGACGGTCAGCCAGTCCATCAGGTACACAATGTACAGGCCAACCTGCAATCTGACCTAAGGACACAACACAGAAACAATCAATGTGAGATAACTAAGCTCTGTCCAAGAAACGTCCTCCTCAGCGGAGACACACGGGGGTTTATGCATGGTTAAACTGCTTTGAGGAGATGAACAGGAGGAGGGAGGGAATTCCACCATCGTTCTCTTTCATCTCCCCCTCGCGTACGGCTGCTAAAGGCAACATGTGGGCATGAGGACATGTGCTGCTATCATGTGGTGTGAGTGGCTGAGGGATTGGAGATAGATGAAGAGAATCAGGTGCTGTTTACACGGGAACAAAACGGGTTGTATCCACTACTTTTCTCTTTCGTATAGCCCGCTCGTTCACACGAGGCCGTAACGGAACCGCGGAAAAGGACCCCTAAAACGATAACGGGTCCCAAGGTGGATAGATCTGCGGACGGAACGCTCTGGGGGGACAAACGGCTCCGTGTGTACGACGTCCTATACAATAATTTTCCTGATAACGATGAAGCCACAGCCCCGCCTCTCCCCACCTCTGCTGCTCACTGCTGTAGCATGGTCAGTAGCTACTGTCAGTAGCTACTGCTACTGACCATGCTACAGATGTTAGTGCAAAATTTACAGCTCCTCTACCACAACCATCAGCAACAAGTGGACATGGAGAACTACATGAACTACATGTTGCCAAATCCACTGCGGAGAATAAACAGAAGGGCAACCATGGCAACCATGCTCAGGGTCTTCTTCGCTGCTTTTGGTGTATTTTGTGGCGGAAGTACAGCGCCACTTACAGGCCCGGCATATGTACTACAGCGTCTCCAGCGGGTCGAGCGGTCTCGTGTGAAAACGTGAACGAAATACTTTTTTGATATCGAATTTGGTTCGTTTGCGTTCCCGTATAAATGGGGCCTCAGAAATCACCACTTGCCAGTAGACCAGATACTCACTTTATAACACTGCATGATGTTGTTGTACATCCCATTATTGTGACTTATGAATCATACATCTTTGCTTTTTCTCTGTTTTGTTTATCACTGTAACAGGAATATTTTGGTTGTTGAACAAAGCAATTTGAAGAATGAAACTATTGTGATGGGTACATCTTGTTGACATCTTAAATGTATTTTCAACTCCAAAAAATAATTTGTCTGAGATTTCAGCAGAGTGTTTGCAGGTAGGGTAATTGTTGATGAAATTGATTGTTTTATTCCCTTGTGACAGTTCATTGCAAAACAGTAGGCATCAACACAATTCCTTGTAACTGGGAAAGGAATCGTTTTGTCTTCTTTTTGCCTCCTTTGCAAAACTGAAAAGGCATTCAGAACAAAGGATTACAGGCCAGCAACTCTTCCTTTGTTTAATCAATTTGGTACAACAGTGACGGCCAATTGTGTTCTCATGCTGGCGTTTATTCCTCTTTTCTGCCCGGACTTTAATCTGAGCTTAAACACTTTTATCGAGGAGCCACAGGCATGAGAACTCTGTATGGACAGCTGTAAAGCTTTTCATGGTTTAATAACTCTGAGGAAATATTAGCGGATGGACAATTAGGCCAGCGGCACATAGCGGGCTCCCTGTGGGTCGTAAAACTTGTCAGGAGGGGAGGACCTCTGAGTATGAGGCAGCCTGAAGGGGGAACCAAAAGAAGACAGTCTCCTCCTCCCTCTCTCAACCAGTCTGACTCAAGGCACTCTGGGAAAATTTGGCCAGGGGCCGAACACTGGGACCCTCGGCTCTGCCCGGCTCTGTGTTGCCAATCCCTTTCAAAAAGTCCGGCCTGCAAGGTTTAGCATTTGCTAATGAAGTGTGCATTTCACTCCATCTGTCCTTTCCACTCCTTTTTTCTATTTCTTTCTTCCCACCAGCAGAAACGCCGGTCGCTAAAGTGTGGTTTTCTGCGGGACAAAGGCGGGAGGGAGGGGACACTCACTGGCATGGCATTGTTGACAGTAGTGTTGTAGACACAGGAGCGCATTGTGTACTCCAGAAGGCACCCCTCGATTAACTGCAGCGACTCTGACACCTTCTCGTGGAAATCCTCTGCAGACTTGTTGGCAATACCAAAGTAAAGGTAGTCAGAGTAGAGCCTGCAAAGCAAAACAGACGTACGTGAACACATTTGAATAGTACAATTTCAATTTTGCACAGACATTTGATTCTTTTAAGTATTTAAAGATACATAGATTTGAAATGAAGCAGGTTTTACCTTAAATGAAATGTAACTTCCTGCAGCTACACATCACTGCAGTTTACAGGAAAACCATACAGGATTGTGCTGTTTACAATTAAGATAATGTTTCCAGTTGTACAAAGTTAAGTAAACAATTGCCAAAGGCTGTCACTGGAACTTCATGACTTGGATGACTTTGACTGGAAAGGATAGCTATCACAGAATCAAACGTGTTTTGCATTGTAATTGATTGCCATTGAATTGATGCAGGATGGGTATTCTCTATTAAGTCAGTTTATTCAATGAACAATATTCAAAAAGGGTGGTCATCAAATTCAGCATGACAGTTTTGAATGGAGTGCATTTATCTCCAGCCAAATATATCAATGATGGGCAACTAAAAGGGAATAGGGGATCTGAGAGCCCGGGAACTTTGGAGCATACAAATTGCATGATATGGAGGAAGCTATTGATCCTGGGAACCACTTTTATGGCAGTATGCATAATCATTATGAATACTAAACTTAAGAGTGGTTTAATGAGAATACGGAGTAATATAAATAATGCATTGTAATAGGACATTTCGATAGGAGAAATAGAAAAAAGGAGAACAAAGAAAAGGAACTTGTCCAGACATTCTATGAAGTAAAAATCCATTTTAACAGCATAATGTAATCCTAGTTTAAACAGAATGTCTTGCAGGCATTCAGCATTAAAGACCGCCACACATCTGATTAAGACATCGTAATGAAATGAATGTGACAGGCTGATTTAAAAGGCAACAAATCTTCTGTGACAACAGCTCCTTTGTTTCCTATACAGGGAAAGTATCTGTCTGTGTAGCAGTGTATGATGGAGGCACAAAGGCAGGCTTGTCAGAGTGTTATCAAAGCTGGCATTGCAGAGCAGATCTGCAGTGAGAGGCAGTGAAAACAGGGATTACTTCTACCTTTCCACCGGGTCCCTGAGCATGATGATGAAGCGGGCGTCGGGCTGCAGGGCGTGGACGAAGTCCTGGATAAGGAAGGGAGGCTCCCCCTTTGTGGTGTTGTCATAGAAATACATCCAGGCGTTGTTATCCCACATGGTGGACGCGCTGGCTTCTCCTGCAAAATACACCCACAGTGGTTATAGTTTTATCTCCATTTGGAGTTACATTTGATATGTGTACTTGAATATGCAGGACCCATTGTTTCAGACTTTCGAAAGCAGCACTTTCTTTAATTAATTGATTAGTTCACTCAGAATATTTTTTCAGCAACTACTTTGAAAAAAAGTCATTTCCGAAGCCAAAAATGAAAAAGTGTTGGTAGTTCCAGTTAAGCTTTCTTTTCTTTTCTTTTATTATAAGAATGTGAATGTGAATATCTTTGGGTTATGGACTTAATATCCAGCCAAGCACAACATCTTACATCATCATAGGCTCTGGGAAAATGTAATGGACAATTTTTTTTATTTGTATGACCTTTTTTAGACTAAATTAGCTGATTTATAGATCAATCAGAAAAAAATAATGGGCAATGGGATTTTGACAACGAAAATGAAGTTGCAGCTCTAGTTAAAGCCAATTTACAAATGCACTCTTTATGCACTCTTTATGCCCTCATGCATTTCAAAGTTAAGTTTCCTGCTTTTAAAAGACACTTGCAATTTAGTTTGCACACTTTTTTGTCGAATTGCCAAAAAATTCACAGGGCAATTTTGGATGATTCTTGCCATTGATGATTGAAACTTGCAGGCATTCACATTCAAAACAGCATCCTTTCTTTGCACCCTTGATTGAAGGGTGAATACCTTAAACGGGAGGGAAATTGGGCAAGTACATAAGGTATTACTCGAGGAGGACACAGCATGATCCTAACACTCATGCAATAAGTCAACAACAAAAAAGTGCAAAAAAAAGGGAGAGCAATGACTTCTGGAACTGACAGTAAAGTAGCGGAAGGACTGCAATCAGTCCTGGTGCTCATAACAAGTCAGAGGACGTCGTATCTCAAACATTTTTGAGAGCAGGAATTTTATCAGGCTGAGCTAAGAAAGGATATCCAGGATTCATTAGGCTGTCTGTTCCTTCATTATGCTCTTATCTGGGAAGTGAAGCTGTGATGTATTTGGAGGGAACTCAACACGGGCCTTATCTGCCTCGTTTCCTCAGAGGAAGGGATGATAGCTAGGGCCTATTTTCTGTGATGACGGTTAGAGTGAAACAGGATCGCTGCTAATGCGGTTATGCTTGAAATGATGCAAGCTGTGATCAAGTATATTTAAAGGTCTCGGTGTCCATTAACAGGGCTCATTAGGCTCCATAGGGAGAGGCCGTAATAGGACAAACAAATGGAGGATCCTGACCAGCGTGCCTCTGGTGTCGGCCTCCTGTTGAAGAGAGTGCGAAGATTCTGCACCTTGCTGGGCTGTCCCAGAGCATGATCTGAATACTGAGCGTACCCCCCCCCCTCTTTTTAAATGGATTATTTATTTAAAGAGGGAAACAAAGCAGGGCGGCATGCTAAGCTGCGCTCAATGCAGCAACTCAGGCTGGTCTGAAAAGGCTATTGTTACAAACTTGAATCAGTTTTTCTTTACAGCTGAGCAGTTCTTTCAGGTTGTGTTTGCATGATGGGAAAAGACAGAGGCAGATGGATGGCGCTGGCAGCAGGATATGCAGATAGAGGATGGTAGATTGTAAGACTTCTGCACCCCTCCGCGGATATTATTGCTGCCCTGACACACAAAAAACAATGATTCCTTTTCTATACAGCACTTCAATGAAGTGGCTTAAGTGAAGCAGAAGGAAGTCCAGTATCATTAAGCTGTTAGAGCCTCTCTCTATGGCTGAGTCACCAGCTCTCTTAAAAAATCACCATCACTCGTCGGAGTGAAAGTGGCTGCTACGGAGCAGCTCTGGGCCTCCGCCTCGCTACCTGCTGCTTTAACAGCAGCTTTGTGATATTGCAGGGGAGATTACATTTGATGTTCCAGGCAAGTGTCAGCTTTCCCCGAGCCAAACGCTATGGGCTGCAGCCGGACCAGGGCACAGAGTTATGTCAGTCCAACTTGGTCACACAGGTCAAAGCACTGATACATGACCTGAGTAGCTAATATGATGCAGAACAGGGAGGGCAGCTTAGGCCGTCCTGACATGATGTGACACTTAACATGAAGGCACGGATTACACTGAACAGGAAATGTTTGTGGAACTGAAACTGCCTGGAGATCTGATTAGAGAGATTTTCACTTGTTACTGGTTCCTTTACTTAAATGTGTCATTCTTTAGATAATCATTCTGAAATAGAGCAGAGGTGCTTTAATAGAAGAGACATTAGAGCAACTTCCTAGAATAGTTTGCCACTCAAAGGTTGCTAGTTTCACATGATGCATTGCCTCTCTTGCTATTGTAAAAAGCTGATTTTCATACTAAGTGTCTAGGTCACAGTTGCTGTTTTTTTCAAATATGTTTTGAATTCTAGAAAAAGAAGCAGATTTGGGGTCGGATAAGAGTTGGACAAAGGTCAGTGGTTAGTTTGTAAAATAAATATTACGAGGGGCTTGTTCAGTCTTGGTTTGCCTTTTATTCAGGATCCTACATAAACACTTGAAAACTGGTGTACCGTCAATGTTTTTGGCCCAATATTAGCCGAAGTAGCCTACTAAATCTGACACACCATGCTTTTCAAGTTACTATTTTTATATGACTTGAGTGAATGTTTATGATAATGTTTATGCAAATGAGAAGACGTATCACAAATTAGATTGGCTTTATTTTAGTGCATCAATCCATTCAAATATGCCCTGATTCAGATCCTTACTCTGGGCCCAGGACATTGGAGTACCTTTTATAATAAATCTCTGGAGTGTCAGCGTTTGAAAGTTGGATTAAAACGTTAAAATCCCATTTATATCAAGGGCAGTACTTTATAAAGTGGATAGCTTGTGTATTTTAAGTCTATAAAGACGCCACGGATAGTGACTCAACCCTTTTTGTCACTAGTGACTGGCACTTTACCACTAATGTTCAATCCAAATAAAACATCAACAAATATATTTTCCAGAACACACATCATGTGGGTTTGAGCTTTGCACATGGGCCTTGTTTTCAGTTGCATTTATGATTGTGATGTTCTAAGTTTATACTCTGCACTTGCCACTAATTACCATATGGAAAGAAATGTTCATCCATTTGATGCTCAAAGAAAACAAGTGAATTGGTTAAAAAAATCCATTAGTAAGGAACAATTCAGATTGAATGGAATTGACTGCAAATGATTGTAATACATTTTCCTACATTGAACCTCATAGTATTGACCGACCAATGTAAAGTCATGTGTCTTACCTACGATGATGTTAGGTTGGCTGGGGCTTCCACTGGCATTTGCTGTGAGGTTGCCCTGGATTTGGTTCGCAGCCTGATCGAACAAGTCCAGATAGTCCTCCACTGGGTACCGGTCATGGAAGCCCTCGCTCAGACGGATGATACCTGATGGAGGAAGAAGACAGGCATGGTAAATACACTTTGTGGGGTATACATGTTTAATGCATGTTAAGATTGGTTGGCAAGGTATCAGGATTCTTTGTTTGGTTGAGAATCTGAGGCATCTGTGTGTATCCATTTCGATTTTATTTGTTTTGGCGTGCCCTCTTCTCTCCACGTGTTTGATGATTACACTAAAAGTGGTCAATAGGCTTTCGTGTGGCCTTATACATTCCAAGTTTAAATCCAATCCACATTTAGAAGGAAATGCTGACCCAGCTTATTTTTCCCTGTTTCAAGTTAAGGACCAATGTCATCTTTATGCTTCACATGCAGGTTTAGTAAATACAGTATGTTTCCTATCGGAACCATTGTGGGATTTCAGTATACTTACTGATTGTTGGGATACAGGGACTTTGGAGTCTCTATGAGACATGAGAATATTAAGGATGCTCAGGCCTCTGTGTCTTTCAAGTGTGATTTAATGGTTTTACAGTTCTTTAGTTACCAAGAAAACATGATTGGAAAACTCTAGTAAACTCTCCAAACACGCAGCATGCGTCATTATAATTTCAGAGGGGTTTACACTTGTACGACGTGTGATGGTGCTTGTGTGCGTGTCATCATTTCTAAACAGCCTGTGTTTCTTTATGGGCACTGTGTACTCCTGGCACATCTGCTTAAGATTCAAACTGCTACTCTCGGAAAGTTATGTGACGCGCATCGCATCAAATCACCTTTTCACTGCCTCGAACGAGCAGAGCCTTGAGGGGAACGAAATAAATAAATACAAAACAAGACCATTTGAATTCAGAATGTTCTCAAAGGATGCCTTAAGAGAAAAGTGCTGATTACCAGTGCATAGCTTTAAGTGAAACACTACAAGGGACAGGGAGAGTGGCAGCAAAGATGAAGGGATGGGGAGGTGGGGAGGGGGTAGCTGAGTGGGACCTATGGCCTTAGGATACAGCTGCATTTGCTGCCCCAAACTCAACAAAAACACAAGGCAGACAAATTAAGGAAAACAACTCATCCACATCCAGCCGCTTTACACGCTACAAATAATTATCAACTCAAACTGAACACATCAAATTAAGTCTTGCATGCACGCTGATCAATCCTCCAGTTTAGGTTGTGTGAGCCTCAGAGGGATTAAGGGCGTAGTCAGCAACTGGCTAAACTTCAAAAGCACCATTTTCACTGCAACATTTAAGCCTCTTTCTGATATTTGCGGAAATAATTTGGATGAAATTTGGCCAATACTGTGTACGTAGTTCCCTCACAAGTAGTATGCCAAAACCCCTTAGGTGAAATAAAATCATTAAGTAATTATTAGCCGTATAACTACAGGCAAACAAATATGTATGTATCAGTCATTGCTGAGCAGTCCTCCACAGTGAAAATGTAGCATTAAAAAATGGAGTTCTCATGCTGAACTGATGTGATAATGCGGCTGCGGTTTTTAAAGGAGAATCGTGAAGTAATCTAAACCCTGTACGTGCGCTTCCTTTAACTTCTAAAGTCCTTATCTAATCAGCTTCCGATTCCGTAATCAGAGCTGACTTTGAACAGTTTTGTGCACTACAGTTTAACTGCTACTCTTCACAAATGTTGAAATACATGTGACACACACACACACACACACACACACACACACACACACACACACACACACTGACTCACACTCCTGACGCCTGCTTCTTGAGCTGTTGAAGATCCTCCATTATTCATGGGTCTTAATGGCAGTTATAAAAGAAAACAACAAGCATAGTATTTATTAAGAATAAGGATTTGCCTTCATTTGGAAGCAAAAAAAGTCACCCTACCAAACCAAAGGAGCAGTTCAACAAAGCATCTGCAAGTTAAATAAGGGGGTTTGACTTGTTTTAATAGGGTTTTTAGTTTACCCCGCATAGTCCTACTCCAGATCCCTCATGGCTTTTAAACCCATCTGCGGTGGTGTGGTGGTTCTTTCAACATCACAGACACACATGGTGAAGCAAACACACGATGGCATCAACGCATTTAGAAGATGCCATACTACCAAATGTCTACAGCGAGGCAGCTTTTAGCTCACGACGCACAGTTTGAGAGTTGATCTCTTTGTTTGAGAAAATGACACATCACCACCTGTTCAAACTCCATGAAGAAGCTGCGTAAACAAGGTTATGGCAGTAGTTTGTGAATGTGTCTAGAAAAAACTGAAACTGAATAATGTGATAAAGCATCTGTTCCTGCTCAATTGGCAAATATTTCCTAAAACGGCATAGAATTAAATATGCCTCTAGGAGCTAGTAAAACATGCCACAGCTCCCTCTATAAAATCAAATGATTGCTGTTGAATAAAATACATTTTTAACTTTTAAATAGAAGCACAAAATCCACAGAGTGTAGAAATGGAGCAGCCATAAAGCAAGAACTTGAAAGACGTTCATGGTGGAAAAGTGTGTCGTGAGGAACAAGTGCAGGAAACGGTGCACCCACACGTGTGGGTTCAAAGTGTGCGAGGAGGCTTCACGTGCTATGTTTTCGTCGTGTTGTTTTGTAAGCATTTCTACCACAGAGACAAATCTACGCACACTGATGATAGTGATGAGGAAGCAGTTAGTCTAGATTGTTGTGCGTCTCGTCCTAGTTGAGCGGTTAATGAGCACAGCCACTGCATGAGCTCACATATCAAGATGGGGAAGTTGCAGTTGTAGGATGTGAAATGATGGAGATAAACCACACAGTAGGTGTAAGCAGAAATACGATTAGCATTCAAAATGTTGAATTTAGGAGGCAATAAAGAAATGAAATACACAATTAGAGCTGTACCTGTGGAGCTTACAACTCTGTTACAAAATAAACAGTTTAACATTTTCTCACGCCCAGCACAAAATGTATCTTGAATATTCATTGCTCGGTTAATTATGTTGCGAGATACTTGGGAGAGTACATTAGAGATACTTAATTATTGTCAGATCATGCAGGTATCGCATCCAGATAGGTTTCACATTATTATGATGATTGCAGCTGCAATTTCTGGCACATTTTATGTAGAAATATTGGGCTAAACAGTGTTAAGTTGTCAGTCAATTTGCAAATAACCTTCCCCCCAAATTAACGATTGAAATGTGTAATAAAGTTAAGGAATTTCATCACAACACAGGATCTTAACGATACAATGATAGTAGGTTGTCAATTTAATTATTTTATTTTCCTCACAGCCACAGCAAAAATACAGTTGTTGCTACTCACCAAACCTCTTGCGGGTCCACCAGTGTGGCTCCTTGAAGGTGGTGAACTTGACGTCGGGGTGCAGCCTCAGCCTGTCGTACAGGTCCGTTGTGCCACACTTTGGTTGGCCGATGATATAGAAATAAGGAAGGCATCGCATGCGGTAGGGTTTCCCATCGTGGTGAAACACGTGTTCTCGGAAAGTGTTCCTCAAGTGCTGAAAAACTGTACGAAAGCGCCTCGAATAGCGTGCATATAAGTTTGTCCTGTATGGGTCCGAGGTGATATTGCCAGTGTATTCCTCATACCAGCAGGGGTTCTTGACACCAGGCAGGAATTTGCGGGGGATAACAGAGAACATCTGTGAAGGCAAATAAAGCAGCCAGGTTAATCTTCTGACTCACTGTACTTCCCAAATGATTCCCTACAAAGTTCAAACAAAGCCTTTCAACCCCTGAAATAAACATTGCTAAGGCTGCGTAACGAAGGATAAATACCTTCTGGGCATTTGACAGACACATTAAAGGAAGAGGTTTGTTTCAACAACTTACACAACTTTCTGGTACAGGCAACTGATTTGGTAGGTGTAAGCAAACATTGCCTTTGTGGGATCCAACCGCATTCTCACGACACGTTTATTCAGGAGTATACACTCTCTATAGGGGCAGTAAATTAGCTTTATATGTATGGACAATTTGACACAGTGCACATTTTACATTCAGACATTATTTAGAAACCGTCCCTTTTTGTTGTTGTGTTGGCTCTGAACTTTGGAGAAGTTCACATATTTGATCTGAGATTGTTCTCTTAAGAACAATGTGGAAGTTGTAGCCATGTTTATACACCTTCCACCAGGAGACAACATTGGATTGAAAGTTAACTTGAAGTTAAACGGCTGTTTAAACGCAATACGCTAATACAGCTATCTTTACTGATGATGCTCTGTCTGGCATGTACTGCCGCCAACTTCACTTTTTCCTTGTTTTGCTCTCAGTCTGGTCCTCAGCAGTTGAAACATGATCAGTTGAATTGAGGTCAGACCACTGACTTGGCCAGTCAGGAACATTCCACTGTGTGGCCATAAGAAACTTGAATCATTGTCCTGCGCTAAAAAGAGTATGGATGTGGTCACCCTGAACACTTCAACTTAATAGTTTTATTGTTTGATTTAAAATCCAATGTGCTTAATTCAAGCACATTTTTACAAAATAAAAAGTAAATTTGAGGGCAATACAACCTACCGTCTCTTCTTGATCACATTTTCAATTCAAGTGTTTTTAAGTGATCAAACGCAACAAAAGAAAATGTTACTATGACTTGTTCTCTGCCTGTGAGACACCCTAAGGACAATAAATGCCGGATCCATCCACAGACGTATTGATTCCCCCGCGGCCACACTCTCCTATTCATTAGCTGGTTCAATAAGAAATTAGTTATGTTGCAAATAGCCCTAGCCATTATCATTAGGATTAACAATTAATTGAACAAGGCTTTGAGGTGAGACGGACACGGCGAGAAAGCCACGGGGCAAATGTGTCGGAAGGCTGTTGGACGACTTTAAGCTTTAAATCCCTTCTGGAAAAAAATTGGTACAGACATATGCAATTATCTGGTGTGACATGAAGTGTTTCAGAACAGTTTTATCTCTTTATAAATTCAATTAGAAACTGCAACCAGTGGGGAATTGCAACAGTGTAGCTGTATTGAACCTGGTGTAGAGGGTGGGTAGGTAGGAATACTGATTTGAATCACCCCTCCCTTAGCATTAATTACGCTTCAAGACACATCCGTGATTGTCAATTAAAAGACAGATCAATATCACTCTGGGCCGTGTTTGTAATATGATTAAATTATAGAGATAACATTTACACTATAAAACACATTCATTACGACATTTGAATCTGATAAAAACAAATCGTTATTGATACAATTTGTGTCCTTATTATCCCATTGATTACTTTAGGACAGATATATGTTATACTCACATGTGGCTCACTGTTAACCAGTGCCTTGAGCTCTGGAGGCTGCCGACTGCTGCGAAACTCCACCTTGGACGTGATGGACTTCACCACCAGTTTGATATGTGCGTAGTCCTTGACTGAGGAGAGGTTGAAGGCAAAAGGTCCCGGGCTGACCAGGCTGCTGAAGTGGTAGGGGGAAGGGGTGAGGAGGAGACCCTTCTTGTCCCCCGTCAGGATGTACGAAGCCATGATGAGGAACATGATGGCCAGGCCGAACAGGAAACTGTAAAGCCGGATCTTACGGAAGCAGCTCAAGGTGCTCCAACGCCTCGGCAGCTCCCGTTTCACCTGCAGGACCGCAAACAGGTTCATGGGCGTGTCGTCCACCTGCAGGAGCAGCGGCCTCTTGCGGTACTCGTCCACTGCGGAGCCCAGCAGGCTGTATTTGTAGTCCATCTGCGTTGTGCTGTCAACAGCCTGCGAGTCCCAGGTGTCACAGCTCACACACCGGGGGGAGTTATGGAGCAGGAGCCAGCAGGACAGGAGGTTTTGAGCTGGGGGAATGGCTGACGGTTGATATCCATGATGGGTTGTGGAGAACAGCCCACCTCATCCACTGACGCATGCCTATGAAAGAAAAAACACAGTCAACTGCATTGACTAACTATGAAGCAACTTTTGAACCCACAAAATGATTTCAGATAACCCTCCGTTTCCGCCTACGCTTTTCTGTGAAGTGAACAACTAAAAGTGGCGTCACATTAATTTATACTGTGACAAAGTATAGACTCATAGTCACATCCTGTTCAAATGCTGACATTTGTGTATCTGTTTCATTGGGTAATTTTGCAATTTCTTTTGCAACCAAGGCCAGGCACATTTAGCAATTTTTCCCTTTTTGTTTCAATGTACTGTACATTTCATACCTCAAGTACATGTCATAACATCCCTCTGTCTCCGAAAATCCGAATTACATAATTAACATAATGCTGCTTTGTCTGCTTTGTGAAAGCAGACAAACGATTATATAGCTGAAGGCAATTTCCTTTAAACCTCTGTGCTTCTGCAGTTTGAGCAATATAACCTCGGGCTGAACAAAATAAAATAAATTGACAGCAGAGAAAAACGGTGGCAGAAATCTGTCTGCTCTGAATATTGATGACTTAGGCTAGATGAAATGCCACTGGGAAGTGAGTAACAAGTCAAATGTCAATATGGTTTGGAAAATCTAACATCACTTTGATTGTGACCAATGGAAACAATCACATTTCGCATGGATAAACAAATTTCACTGACTTACACTTCCTGTTTTAATCAGACTGTACAGCAACACCCTTTGCATCTTCACAGTCCGTCCTCTCCCCCTCCCTGTGCATTAGAGTCACAATATGGAGGGAGTGATAAGGACGAGGGATGCATTCAGCCCAGAAACTACCAGGCTACGTGTCAGACTCTCCTGGGGAGAGACACCGACATGAGAGATACCCGGGCTGGACCGGAGAAGGGGATTATTATATTATCAGAAAATGGTATTCCTCCGTGTGAAGTCACATGGATCAACAGTCACTCCCAGATAAAAGGAGGGCCAATGTCTAAAGGGCAAAGGACTTGGGGATCTTTAATGATAATGCTCCTGCTGCAGCAACGTGTAGTTTTATCCTTGAGGCTTTCTTTGTGTCTGGAGCTGAGCCAACATGATGGCTGCAAACGCACTACAGCATAATGACAAAAAGCCAACAGAGCCCAGGGTCTAGGACAATTTTCAAAGGATGTGTGTGATGCTTGAGAATATACGGCAGAAGCCTAGAAACTGCATGGATACAGACTCGAAGTTGACATATGGTACACCTGCTTCCTGCTTGCATACATCATAAGATAAGGGCCCTATGGAAGTGAGTCATCGCTCCTCCTCACGGCAGCTGATATTGTCTGCCCCCCCTACCACCGCCTATGGCCTAGCCCCCTTCGCACGACTCTGTATTCACTGAGCTTGCGGCAGGGCTGATAAGAGGACGGCTGGAGAGCACCTGTCTGCATACCTGCTCAAGCGATGTCATTTACCCCCAGCTGGGCGCTCAGTGTCACCGTACAGCAACTGTCTCTCTGGGAGACAGGTGGAGAAATAACTAGCCCCACTCTGAAAAGACTGATTTCCAGCCCTCAAGAAGTTGTCAGAGCTGTACAAAAATTGTTCAAAGCAAGAAAATGAAACCACATTGAGATATTAATCTGGTGTGAGCAGGATTATATGTAGCACTAGCTAAAAAAACATGTATTTTTGTAGAAAGCAAAGGGTTTTGGGTTACAATATCTACCTCACTAACTGTTTGCGCTTTGACGGATAATATATCAGTGCTTTTATTAGTGAATAAAGTTCACTATAACATAGAGTTATGTGCTTCTTTTTATTTATATAGTCTGTAGTCTGGGTCCCATTTAGCAATCTGTGGCATTTTCCAAAGGGATGAAACCTTTCTAGACACTAAGAGGTTTGCGTTTAACAGAAATGTAATTGCAACAGGTCAGATTTCCTAAGAGAGAGATTGACACAACACTGTTAAATTAAAGCGCTAAATGTAGGATGACATTTTCAGGATTTCACTTTAGTATCAAGCCCACCGTTTGCCATTGATGAGCTCATCTGTAGTCTTCGTGCCATTAGCACTTATTGAGTGATTGTGTCCTTCATCAAGGCTGAACACAATGAGGAGCTCGAACACAAGGCTATTTAAAATAGAGGGACGTTAGAAAGGCCCTGAGGGTTCAAACTAGAGACATGTAGGGACAAAAAAAGATGATGTGAAAGAGGAAAAAAGACTGTCATTGACGAGAGAATGTCTCTCTCAAGGGAACTGGCATCTAAATCAAATCAGTCGGATAACTGTAGCAGTGGGCGACTGGCAGCTTGACAGATCTCCTCTATTCATAAAGAAAATACATTGCCCCTGTCAATCAAACATGATGAAACAGCTTAGAACATACAAATGGCTGGAGGGCAATGGACAAAGAAGACACAAGGTTGCATAATTGACTTTGTCTGCAAAAAATAGTTACAAATATGGATTTCACCACATTTGTCTTGGCACCGGCAACAAAATGAAGTGCCTTTGAACGATTGTAACTGGTTCTTGAGGCTGACCAAAAAAAAAATTGGTCGATAACAACATACGTGGTTATTGAGTTACTAATATTTTAATATTGAATCATCAAAAAATGTAGTTGCTAATGTTACGACTTACAATCATTTATACTTTTTAGATCGGGCCTTTGGCGTGAAAAGCATTTTAACTACACTATACAACATCTATTAATATCTTTATCAGCACAAAGCTGTTGGGCAGAAATATTACTCACTTAGGGAGTCAGAAAGTTCCAAGTGTAAGAGTCATCTGACTGGAGAGATCAAACCTATTAACCACACAGATAACTGAAAATCATAATGATTGTAATTAACTTTAAAGACATTGGCAACAGTGTTAATGGCCTGCATGCTGTGTTGATAGTTCCCTCCCTGTGTGGTACAAATGGAATTGCTACGGCCCTAATAACTCATCAGAGTGAGCCCTGTCCACGCTGTCTACCCTGTCATTCAGAGGCGGATCAGTGAAACAGGCAATCAGGCAGACTTGTTTTAAAGTCTGCCGTCTCCGCTCATAGCTGTCCGTCTCTGCTCTAGAAAAAACAACCAATCTCACACAGTGGCAGCTAATTGCTGTTCCCTTGTGTACCTTTATTCTTTGCTGAACAATTCCTTTCTTTGTGTTTACCACTGTCAATGTGTTATGATTGATTATTTGTGTGAAAAGATGCCGTGTGTAAATGGATGCATTATCTTTTTTTGTACTTTATTAAAACACCACTGGGAATCTTTTGTTGTCAACCACTAAAAAGTTGTAGCAAATCACATTTCAAACTGCTTATTTTGCAGCTTTTTCTCAAGTGAAAATGCTTTTTTGTTATGGACTATGAAGAGTGGTGACTGGAAACAAACCAGACAAGGCTTAATTTGCAGGGTAGGAATATCTTTGAATTTGTCCTATGCTGACCATGAGTTGATGTCGTACTGTCCACACAAAAATAATGACAAAAACCCTTTTCAGCCCTTTATTTATTCCTCCCTGAAACCACAGCAAAGGCTAATGATTTTACCTATCAATAGGAGTCTGCCTGTTCAGTCGAGAGCACGCTGTCTTACTTCCTCAATTTCTTGAATCTCAAATAGAAGAATGTAATTGCATGGTCTGCTGACATGCCCCTGAAATGCCCTTTTTAGTCTAATTCGAAGTGCCAGCTAGTTCTATGGCTAGGCAGAACTCAGTGCTCCACATAACAGAATATTGTTCAAGTATCCAAGACATCCCCATAGACTTCCCTTTGTTATTGTCTTTATTTTCAACTCCTGGAGAAGATTAAAAGATGTTGTTTTTGCTATTGGGTATATATCACTAACCCATTTACAGCGGAAATGAGATGTTTCCGGCTTGTTTTCTCTTTAGTGCAGGGAACTCTTGAAAATACTCTGAAAGACAATTTTCCTCAGTTTTGTGAGTCAGTCCTCAGAGCTCCCGAAGAGGAAGTTCTTCTTGTGTGGAAGAGTTCATTTTATTATTCAGTGTTGTTTACAGAGCATGACAGCTTAAACTTGACTTATCTGCCCAAGCAACAGGAAGATTAGAGGTTGTGTTGGAGACTGGGGCGCAGTGAGAAAAGACATGAGGTTTTCATAAGTAAAAGTGAACCTGATCCGTATTGCAAAAAGGAGTCAACGGAAAAATGCTTAAATCCCCAAAGACTAATTAATCTCCGGATACCTAATTTACTATCACAAGTTAAATCAGAGATAGGATTATCAATCAAGATGTCATTGTCAGTATGCATTACAGACACTACAAACAGTGTGCCAAGCAGATAATGTCATGGAATACTGACTGATAAACAAGAGAAGGTAAACAGGTGATTATCCGCGATTCATTGTGCAGGTGTGTTGCAGTGTTTCTTCCCCCCTAAAGACAAAAACAGAAAGGTGGTATTTTCCTATAGACACTGTGACGAATGTGCACAGCATCAAGAATACTCTGCTGGCAGCTTGCCTTCACAACCACAGAGCCAGAGAAAAGAGATAAAGCCAGCAAGTGCTTTGTTTTGCTAAATTCAAGGTGTGGAGGAATATGAAACATGAGGACACAATGACGATGGAAAACCCTGTGATGAAGAGACTTGGGACACCTTGAGGATAGAATAGCACATTCTGTCCGCAGAGTCCTCGTGTGCAGCTGCCCAGGAGGACTCTCGACCTACTCTAATATACCGATTTCGACCATTCACTGTCATACTGGAAAAAGCTGTTAGTCGTTCTGGAACAAGCTCTTCTGCAAAGCCATTTCCCATCTAGGACCAGTAACAGATCCTCCTAAGCAAATAAGCAAGACAACTGAGGACTAAACTGCTAATGACTTCAGAATGTAAGCAGAATAACAGTACATGGCTTCAGGCTCGGGCTGTTTCCCGTTATGGCTTTCTCTACACAAATAGATGATGAGCTGATTGTTAAAGCCAATGCTGGCCGCAGGGCTGTAAACATTCATTTAACATGTGGGCTCTTGAGAGAAGCAGTCTTCAAATCCCCTCACTGCCACGACCTCTTAAAAATTCTCAGAGAAGGGAAGTGGATTTTGGTTAACGTCCACGAAAAACACAGGAAGCACTGTCGGGCAAGAGCGTGATGGAAGCAGTCGGAAGAAGGAACAAAGAGGGTGTCATCGCTGTGTCAGCTGGGGAAAGATGTTTTTCCACCAGGCCACTCGCAATAATTAAAGTTCAGCGTGAGGCCACTGCAGGGCTAGTACAGCTATGAGCCTGACATGTGACACTGAAGCAACCTTGTGATTGGCTAAAGTGGGATGGTGATAAATAGCTGCTGATGACACTGAGGTCTGCCTCTTCCAGTATCAAGGCTATTTTAATTTGCCAGAGGGATCTTAAAGGGACAGGATCTCTCACCTTAAACTGTGGATAGGTGTCACGTTGTATTCACTTAATTCCAGCAACAAGTCATGATTCTTTTTGTGGAGCAGATTGATTTTAAGCAAACATAAAGACAAAAAATCCTTAACATCCTTGCTGATTTTAGATACGACGACAACCCGTTTAAATCTTTAGCCTATTCTCTGTGAGCAATTTGTTTATGGTACAATTAGACAATCTGGACAAAGTAAAGTTGGGTAACATGTTGAATTGGAAGTGAGTTTGTCACTTTGCCACTCCTAAGATAATAACACTTACTAGATTTTACCCCACATACAAACGTTGTTTCCTGCTGCATACATATATTGCTCACTGCAGTTTTCAATAAATGTGGTCTTCTTGTGACGAGGCCGTCTCTAAATATTATAAATAAAGAGAGACAGGATTACTTCCTCGTTGTATAATCTGCCAACCAGAGAAGTTGCAGTTTACATCTGTGTCGGTCCACAATGTTGTGACTACTACTACACATTTGTGTAAAATTCTCATATGAATGCTCGAGCTATGGCCAAAAACACGCTTTGTGATGTCACAGTGACATTTGACCACCAAATGCTATTATTGTGATCGAGTGAATACATTCTCACCGGGCGTTCCTTAGATATCAACTTTACAAAAATAGAAGGATAGAAAAAGGACAGTCTTTAATGCCTCGGAGGCATAAGAATTGTGGGAAATCATAAAGTGGGAGCTTCTCATGCAGCCAGGAAGGGAAAGAAAGGGTTAAACTCAAGTGTATTGCATTTTTTACCCAAATCTTCTATTAATTGTTTTGGATCCTATTTTAATCTTCAAAATGAAAAGTGTCGCAATAAATACATGACACAAATGAAAATGATGAGCTTTAACTATGGAGCATTTATTTAGATAAATGAAATAAATTGGAAAAGGCATCAGTGGAGACAGTAAATGAAGCGGGAACCAAAGCGAGCCACTGAAGCATGAAATGACTCCTTACAAAGGCTCGGGAGTACAAGAGAGCATCTGGAAATATGATTGCATGCATGGGGCTACATCTCTACAGAACAATTGATGATGGAGCGAGCAGGAGCCCTATGACCTGTCTAATACGACACTTCCTTCTTTAGCGTCCCCCGGGGTATGTAGCCCAATCTAATCATATAAATCGTAACACAGGCAATGAAGGAAAAGATCAGTATTCACCGTGGCTCAGAGTGGCTCCATTCATCATATTACCCAGGGAGGAGTCGGCCATCACATTCCCCCAGATCACACATACTGTTGACCAAAGATCAGAATCTAATCTGCAGGAAGTCAGGCAGCAGCACCCCCCCCCCCAGGAGACCAGAGGACCTGACCGCGACCTGACCGAGGAGCCACCGGGTCAAATTATCAACACTTTGAGGGGGGCGTGCAATGTGCCCTCTGCCCATGATTCATAACTGCTGCTCTGCTGGGATCTCACTCAAAGTCCCAGTTCAGCACTTTCTTCCAGCTTATCTTTTATTCATTATTTTAATTTCACTGGCAGCCTCCTTCAGCCTGGGCTCCTTCTGAGGTGGATAAGTGCTTAAGATGGTGTCATTAAAAAGCGTAAAAAAAAAACAATGGCTGCTATTTAAATTATTGATTGCGGTAATGGATATGTTATGAGGAGCATAGGGTGCTCTGGTCTCTACGCAGAACGCTTACTCTGAGGCTAAATCCAGACTGAAAATGATAATGTAGAGATGAAAAGAAAGGTGGGAGTTAATTTGTCTAATCTAGGAAGGGAGCTTAGTTTACATGAAATTTGGAATAAAAAATTGTAATTTTATTTGAAGAGCTGCATCTCTAACACAATCAAGGATTTCTCTTTTGAATGAGAAGGAGCTTCAAGTTTGAGGGGCATATGCAAAACCTGCGTTTGCACAGCAGCTCCCGATGAATAATGTATCAGGATGAACTCGGATGTGTCTGTAACTTATTATATAACTTTAGAAAATGTATACCCCGATGAATTCCAATAATTCGGAAGACAGCCTTGTGTGTATTTTAGTATTCTTCCTGCTAATGTATTTTTGGATAAGATCTTTCTAACAGTGATTTTTTTAGTCACTATAAAATCAGTTTCTCCACTTTATCTTTTGTTTCTGCTTTTATCTCTCTGTGTCAATGGTCGGGTGTTTTTTCCTCTTGATCCGTGTCATTGTTCTTCAAATATAAAGCTGTGTTGATGACAGATTTTGAGATGCGTGTTGAAATAATAGACATAGGAGACACAGAATGCTTACTGATAGCGACAACTCATTGTAAGTAAGACGTGAGCAAAGTGAACGAAAAGTTAGGAAATCACTTTGATTCATGGATTCTCAGTACTGCGTAGGAGGCCTTAATGTTTTGGGGATTTTTGAAATGGGTTCCTCATTCCCTTAAGCTTCAGTCTTGTTTAAATGTGGGTGGCGCATGCAGCATGAAACATTTAAATTGACTAATTCTAGCAACTCAGCACAACAACCTTTTTCCTACATGGTGTTTAAAGAACCTGGCTTCGCACAGACGGTCCAACTAAAATGTGGAAGTATCTATCTGGGGATCACATTAACACCTGTTTTTTTTAACCATGAATATAAGCAAGAACACAATTTTACTGGTATGGTAACATTTGACCCTTTACCTAACCTGACGTGTTCCTTTTAGACGAGTGGTTCCCAACCTAGGGGGTGCCAAATATCGCAGGGGGGACGCCAGGCCTCAGATGATTTGAGGCCAAATATCATATTTAGACTTTTTTTTCTGCGTTACTCTTGTAAAGTCGACGTAGTAATTAGTTTCTTTAACCATAACCTATTTCCTAAAGTCAACTCCTCACGTTGCTAACTATCTACTATCGAAAATTTTCAAGGTCTTACTCGTAAGGGTTCACCTATAAATCGATATTTACTCTTGGGTACCCTAATTGGCGTTTAATCCCTTAAGTAGGAGTACTTTTATAAGTACTCGTCTTCCAACGTTCAATTGTGGTTAGACCGAGAAATAGTCGAGATACGTCTATGAATGGACTCCGAAATGACTTCGAAGAAAAACTAGGAGAAACCATATCGAAAATCAGGTAAAAAGAGTTTGAACTGAAACTATTTCTAAGGAACCGCCTAATAAAGGTATATCTAGTTCAACTTTGCTTCAGTTCATTTGTTTGCCGCGACTTAGTAGGAAATCTACGAACGTTGCGAGTGTTCGTTAGGAATCACCTGAATAATTCGTAAGTTGAAGAAAGTTTCGTACATCTTTACATTGTTAATTCTATATAACCGTTCCTCTTATTCCCTATAAAAGTTCTCTACGTGGTAGTGGAAAACATGATTATGGCTATCGGTTACCAAACCACTCTTTATAGCCGTTTACTAAGAAACAACAAACCAACGAATAAGTTAAAAGGAGAGATATTGGTGTAAGGAATCCTAATTGTAAAATTGTGCAGTAATCTCACAACTACTTCACACTTTTATTCGAAACTAAGTACTATTACATTTGTATTACAGTAGAGAAAACACAATCGACAATCGTACATTTAACATTATTGATCTTTCGTATTCACGGTAGAGGTCTAATGTATAAAAAGAATTACAACCGGGTTGTTACAACTACGGTCTAGTTAGTAGCCGCAGGGATTTGAGACGGTGGTAATTGTAAAATTTAGGACACATACACTGTCGACTGTTGAGGAGTCATGTATAAAGGTTTCGACACGACTACAAAAGGAGGGTCACGACCCTTCCATAAACCTAGGTTGTTAAAAGAGGAAGGAAATGACGAAGTATAACCGTGTAGGTTGATAAATCAAAAAGCTGTAAAAAGAACTTCACGTGTCGACGGCAATGTCGACGTTTTGTGTTGTGACCTGAATTTCGTCCTTTGAACGAACCTACAAAGCCCTCTGTAAACATGTGACGATTTATTTTTGGTACCGCTGGATTCTCCCGTAGTCTCGACTGGTCTCTCGGTAAAGGTGACGTCACACGGAAGTATGAAAGGTGTAATTTTTTTGAAAAAATTATGTGTAGAAGAATATAATATTTAGCGTGAACGGTCCGTTCTTTCAGAGGTGTCCAAAAGATACACCAGGACATGCGAACTCTAGTATAAAGGTAATTGTGTGGTTATTGCCCGTTTACGTCGTGTCGCCTTTTACCCCCGCGAGTAGACTAGGGTGTGAGACTACAAGAGGTAGTTCTTACTTCGTAGTTGACCACCACTTAGAATATCAACGTGAGTGGTTGTCGAAATATGTAAGGATTTTTCTTCGTTGAAAGGACTTTTTGGTATGGGAGACAAACTTCTACAGTTTAGAGGTCCACAATTTTTATTTATCAACGTCAGAACATTTCATGAACGACAAAAACAAGTTCCCAGGAGAGTGACGATAAAGAAAATTTTACGTCAAGAAAATAATTTTACATTTCTGAAATCGTAGCGTCAATTCAACGTCAAAATTTATGTACGAGAATTTCAATCAATAGCCCAAGCCCTTATTTCTTATTCTTTAGATGTTGGCTCTCAGCTTCAATGAACACAAGATGCCCCTCAGCACTGTTAGACATGTTGCATTACATTCTTATACATGCCTCAAAAACAAAGAAAAAAGGTTTACATGTATACCTCGACCTTGCGCCAATACCGGACGGGAGGACGATGCGAGACACTTTCCACGGGCTACTAAGATAGACGGTTAAGAAAGAAGGTCGCGGGCACTTTAGACCCTCTTCAACGAAAAGGTGAGTCGAGCGGACGTGGAAAGCCACTGTCGGATGGGTCTCAAATGTAGGTACTCCCGGGGTCCAAATGTATAAATGTTGTAGTCTTAATGCGACGCCGGAACAAACGTGTCACGAGGCTGCAAGTATCGAGGACGGTTCGGTATCATTGTCTGTCGGATATAATCCGGCACAAATGCCCCGACAACCTTTGTGCGAATTTTACTCAATCCCTCCCTCTGTGCCAGAGATATTACGAACGGGGTGTCCCCAGGTAGTTCCGACGCCTTAATAGTTTTAACGTGTTGGTCGAGTAACAACCCGATGCTGACTTAGAACCGTGAAGTTGTAACATCCTAACAAATGGATTCACACAACACCGTTAACATTTCTTGGGATTTTTTAATTTGTAGCAAAATTAGTAAAGAGGGATTTTCAACAGTTTATCCTAAAAAAACGACGAAACCGATCAATGTCCTTTGAGCATCGGTACTCAATACCCGAGTTGACACTGGTTCTTTGCGACACCTAAAAATCTACAGGCGGGGGGATGAGGGAGAATAGATTGTCAAGTCTAGAGACTTGCCAGGGTATCTCGCGACACTCAAACTCTGTGGTGGTAAGAGCCGTATCCCGGTTGAGTCATGTCCCTTTGTTACTTGACTTTTCCAGTGGTGACTAGTCGTAAACTTGGGATCGTGCATAACAGCTTCGAAGGTGTTCGTCTCCTTGTACTTTTGATGTCTGGGTCGGACGGGTGGTGGTGTTGTTTAAAGGTGGAGAGAAGATGCTAAAAATGTACTCTGGACTTGTCGTGAATGTTAGTTTCTGGTCAGCCGATGTGGGATATGTCATGACCACTAAGAAAAAATTAGACGTTAGGGAAAAGTCTTAATTGGGAGAAAATTTAGAATCGTAAGTTCCGCTTTCTGTGTACGTAACAGACGGTAAGTGCACAGGGCCCGCAGAGCATCTTACCATATAAAAATAATCGGGCAACAACTCCAATAGAGTAGACTACTTTAGGAATGCACATTACAACACGTTTGTTTTTGGGATGCTCTTCTGCAACCTTGAACTCGCTCTCTATTCTTGGTCTCGTGTGGTGTTTCCGTTAACGACAAAAATTCGATCTTCCTTAGTCTTAACGGACCTTCGACTCTATTTACTACAACCGTAGTCGCTATTTGCCACCACACTAGTTATTGTCTATAAGGGTCACAGCATTTGTAGACCCATAGTTGGTGATAATAAATCTGACTTAAGGCATCTCGGGGGGGAAACCCCCCAAAACCCCCTTATACTGCTAGAGAAACCAATAATACCTAGTATAGTGCCGGTTAAAGTGATGACCTGTTTCTTTACATAAGTTAGGTACACACCGTTAACAGAACTGTTAGGTGAGGTCGAGGTGCTAGGCGTGGATTAGTTTTCAGATATCGTCAGATCGTACCGTAAGCTGTTGACGTCTCATCTTAGGTTCGTGGACGAAGTATGAGAGTCGATTATTGGAAATTTGGTCGACGTCTTGCGGAGTTGACCCATTTGGGACTTTTAAGGTCAACTTAACAAAAAAAGGTGGTTGGCATTCCTTCCTCCATTAAGTTCTATAACCCTCGTCTCTCCCCTTATCAAAACCCCCGAGTCCTCATGTTACCACCAGCCCGAGCACTGGGGACACAACTCCCCTGAAAAGTCTGTCGCTGATTATAGTTTCGGTCGAACCTTTGTTCGGAGGGTCTTACAAGAACCGAACAAGTGACACGGCGACTGCACTTCGGTCGTAGAGACTACGGGAGGGGGTGGGTAGAAGAAAGAAGTAGCGAATCCATAGGACATTATAGACGGGGACACTTCGCGCTCTACGATCTAATACGACTCGTTGCGGACGACCCCTCCGTGGGTAATGGGATACACGGAAAATACAACGTGTAACAACTCGGCGTGTAGCCGGCGCAGGTCCACAATGTATGCCGTGTCCCTTCTCTCGTCACTGTCGTCTCCACCTGAAAAGTCGTCCCTAGTCCAGTGTCCTTTCTAGTACTTGTAATTATTTAATATGGTCATCTTATTGGGTACATTTTTGGTTTTGACATTGTGAAAGTAACTCAAATTCCACTATTTTTTTTCCCTTTTCGTTATTGGGAAAAAATTCCCCGAAAGACGTTTATTTACCATTAATTCACCTAATATAAAAACCAAAATTCGAATAAAAGTTTAATGTATGTTGAAAAACAGTAAGTGTATAAAAGGATGTTCTACTGTAGAAGTTTTTACCGAGTAGGTGTTTGTCCGGTGTTATTTATTTATTTTTACAAAAGTAAATAAACATTTAAGATAAATATCACACATGAAGGTATCTAAAGTTTACATGTCTATCATCGCTAACTTCTCCCAGAACCTATAGAAACTGAAATTAAATACGATCAACCCAGTTAGACATTTTTGGCGACTTAGGTGACATAGGGTATTACGTTGAGTTATTCGAAGGAACGTAGAAAAAACCTAACGTCTGCGTGACTAGTGAGTACACTGACCTGTAACGTATATGCGTGTTTTTTATTGTTATATGTAGTTTGAAGTATTCTTTGGACTTACCTCACTATATCACTATGAATTAGTTCCCGAAAATTGAACTGAACGAAGGGAGGTATTGTTACATAGACGGAAAAATAAATGTTGTGTTAACAGGTGTCTATTCTTCATGATGTTACTACTGATTTGAAACTAATTGGTAGATTAGTAACATATGGAATTACAGGAGGTAATTTAGCAACCACAAATTTTATAAAGTAGGTTTATCCTCAAAGAGAGAGTGGTAAATCGTAGTTTGGATGTATCTTTAAGGACTGAGTAGCGTTTCACGATACCAAACTACGTTTACTGGCGTTATTTAATCTACTGGACACGGTTGAGATATGGTCGCGCGTCTGAAACCTAGGGAGACGAAAATTTATTGGAATGACCATGGCTCGACTACGTCGAAGAGTTTAACGGTTGTCTTTATCTTGTACGTTACCTCCGGATTTGACGTGTAAATTTAAGTCTCAACCATTCGACATTAAAAAACGTCGACATAACGATTCGACGACCTATAGAGGTAGGTAAAACCGTACTTATCAAATAATAAGTTAAGTCCTCTTTCGTCATTTTACATTACGAAAATACCGAACGGGGTTTTCGAAATATATTACTTATGACTAATGTTCAACGACAATTTACGACTACCACCGTAATTCTGCTTATCTTTGACAGTGTGTAAATAGGCACAATTTACAAAAATTATGGCATTTCGAATTTGACTCAGTGGTCATGCGTAACACATTTTGTTCAGGTTATTATCACTATATTAGGACAAAGATAGACTATGGTAGAGACACCTCTATAGGAGAGATTTTCGCTTAAACGATAACCAAAGTTGTTCAGTTTTAAAGTTAGTTTATCCGTCCACAAGTGACCTCCCTCTCAGGTGTCACCGGGCCAATGAAACCCAATATTTCTGTTACTAAACGAAGATCGAACGGAACTTTCTTTTTAGTTATATTAAAAATTTACGGCCTCCTCGGTATCGTCGGCACTTCGAGACACCACGAAGGGTCTCCTAGGTCGGGTATTCGGGAGATAGATTGTAGGACCCGACTTTTTGTTAGTACACACTCCACCTCCAGAGAGTAACTCACAGACGGAGGTTATTATCTTGCAATGGACAAAGGCGACATCCGCACACTCCCGCCGGTACAACCTTCCCGAAATGTCTCGTCCGAAAACAGTAGAAGTCATGTTTTTTATCTTTCGAGCGACCTCGGGGCACTCGAGTCCGCCTCAAATGTCAGACTCCGATACCTTTTCTATACAGTCGACAATTTTTGTTATTAATTTAATCTTCTACATCATCTTTGTTTCTGTCTTTTAATGTGCAAAATGTTCTAAAATTCACAAACTAAGTTTATGAGGGTGTTACAATAACGAAAGGTTGAAACGTCCGTTTACAAGAGTCACCTCTTCGAGATTTTTGGGCTGGGTCGAAATGACAGATCGACAACTTTATTTAACTCGTAAGCGATCTCGAATATCGGAGTCCTCCGCCTCCTCTGGTTTGTCTCGATATTCTCTAGACGAACCAAAAATTACCACCTCCGCATGTAACAGCGTCATATGACTTGACACCTGCACAAACCATATACGTATATTAGGATAGTTCCATACCTGGTTTCGCATAAAGGTATTCGGAAACAGGTTGTCAAAGAGAAAAAGTTATCCGTTGTAAAAAGGGATGTCGTCGATTTGGTTGACGTCACAAGTTATGTTTATTTTACACATTAATTCTGTCCAGTTTACCCTTTTACAAACAGAGTAGTCAGAAGACGTGGTCGTTTC
>NW_011336801.1:103606-144062 GCF_000735185.1 Notothenia coriiceps | reverse complement strand
CATTCATCCAGTTTGTGACAGTAGTTGTAGCATCTTTTAGACTTTTACACTTTAATTACCGCTGTTGCGCCCCCCCTTATATGTGGGGGGGCGCAACTTCCAACAGGAGTCATTTGGGGGGGCTCTTGGGAAAAAAGGTTGGGAACCCCTGCTTTAGCCACCTTCTCACTTGTTTATCACTCCACCAACACCTGCTCCCGCTCACCTCCTCTGTCTGAGACCCGACTGGCAGTCTCTCTACATGTGGACTAAAGTTCAATCTACTGTTAATCTTCCTTTTTGACAAGAAGCAGACTGAGCCGGGGGGGAAAGCAGTTGTTAATTAATCCAATGGGAATGTTTACTGTTTCTTGTGGAATGCCTCAGAACCCACAGTGCAGCATTAATGGCTCCAATCCAAATCGGCTTAAAGGACATTTAACATAACAACTTGTATTAAAGGAAGAAAAAGTTTTGCGGGTAGGACTTTAAAAGCTATATTTACAATTAAAACAATATTGCAGTTACAGGGTACTTTTCCATCCACTTGTTGTTGCACATTGACACAATTGACATGAGGACACATCTGTAAACACTATTCTCTGCTCTGGAATCAGACTGCACTTTAAGTTGGTAAACCACTGCTGAAATGTGCCTTCATTGCACATCTGTGCGAACATATAAAAGCAGAGTGTATTTTTCAAACTCAATGGGACTATCATGAGAGCCAGTAAAGTTGAATAATTGGAGACATGGGTTTAAGTGTAGAGAATGTGTGTTCCTAACAGAAGTTGTGAACATAAAAATTGAGGAATACAAATACTGGTGGGACCTATCATGGAAAAAATAAACATGATTTTGTTGAGCATATTTAGGTTCCTGCGATTCTGTTTCCATTTTTGAAACCATTTGGATTATTCTGAAAGCCCTTAGGTTGTAAACAACGGTTTTAGTACAAACAAAGCTTGAAAACCATGCAGTGTTCAGTTTTTCAAAAGGTTTTGTAGGATATTTGCAACAACAAGAGGAAGATGTAAGCGTGGAGTGGAGATGGGAGGTTTTTATGGGAGGTTTTTACTGGACATTGCTGACATTATTGTCAATGGCACCTTATTATTCTGCTTGGATAATTCAATGAAATCATGACTTAATTGTTTTAAATCTATCACAGTTTAGCCTAATTAGCAAACAGTTCCCATCTTGTTAGCAGTCAACATTGCAATTATATGAAATTATGAAAGTACATGTCACTACACCTAACGCATGGGTACAACACTTGGGTTGTGCAATGAATTTCGTAATGTCTAGAGGTGTAAAGACTTTCATTTATCCTTGACTAATGCACCTTTCATAAATCGTAATGAAAGGGACACTTGGGATGTTTTATCTATCTATTCATTGTTCTCAGTACGCGCATATCATTTAAGTAGTTGCCTAGCATTTAGAAGATGGTGATGGTACCCTGGACTGAAATAAACTGAACTCACAGAAGCCACGAAAGGCAACTAAAAGGAGCTCATTTATTAAATGAAAGATGGCAAGAACTTTCCTTTTGATGAGCTGCTCATCTACTTTTTCTCAACCTCCTTCAAAAAAACGTATTTACTTATAAGTGAAGCTGGAGGAAAATTTGAGTTTCTCCCAAAAATCCAACCACAGTCTTCATAAAATCCTGCATGTGTGAGGATTCCAAGAGTTACCCGGCACAAATGGAAAAATGAATGCTCTTTTCTGCAGATGCATCAGCTGTTGACGCCCAGTAACTAAAAACAAGTCTGCCAAGTTATTAAAGACTATTTCTATCTTTGACTTCATGTGATGATGAAAAGCACCACATGCCTGTGATGTTTTCAGGGCATGCACCTTCCTGTTTCTTTTTTAATTCTGCAGGAGACGTATAGTAATCATGTGCAGTAGCGTTTCACACCTAGTTAACAGTCAGTTTCATCTCTAACTGCGCTGAGCCTCCTGCCAGATAGGGATGTGTGCACGGATTGACTGTTAGCCTACGACTGCCAAGAAAAACGTGTGAATTAACAAAACGTGGGCTATTACGGAGTCTGCTGGCTTACTGCTGCTCCGCTGCGGCTTCGGGTTGGCCTGATGGAAACAGTTTTATGAAGGCTACTCCAGGGCATCCCAGTGGATCCATAAAATTAACTTGGCTTGCGGATTTTCAACTTTATCTTCTCCCTGCTACATTATACATGTGACTCTACAATAATGAAGGCTTGGACACATTCTCCAGGCTTAACAGACGGGCAGGCAGGTTCATTCTCCAAATTAAGGGTGAGCATAAAGAGCGCTCCTTTTTAATACGGAGGATTAATTGCGCAGCGTCTTTAATTTCTTCAGGTTGCCAATATGTTCCACCTCTCTCTCGCGGAAGCATCAGTTGCACTGTCATTTGACTGTGAGGTTTAGCATAAATCACAATAATACATCTGTGCTGTTTAGTATGCTCTGGAAGTCAATTGCAGCAAAAAAGAAGCATTTTAATCTACCTGCTTGGCCACGTTGTGATGAATGGAGTGAGGGGGAGAAACGTTCTAACTACAACAGCACATCCATCTTGCAAAGTGTAAAAATCTCGCCAAAGGTTCGTTCTGGCAGTGGCTGCCTGCACAGATATGAAACTCCAGCTCCAAATTAACTTGGCAGGGATAATCCCACAAAGTGATAGCTGCAGCGATGAAAATAACATTTGTACAAATTCCTTGTGACCCGAGGCCAGGTCGGAGTGTGTCTCCTCGCTCCCAAAGAGCCTGAAAAATGCCAACAGCCCTGCAGGTCCGTCTGACGCCTCAGCTGGACATTTTGAGGCTGTCTGGTAAACGGAACCCGATGTTGACCTTTGAACTCAGACTGACATGCAGCTAGGTGACAAGTGCATGCAAGTTTTTTGTTGTTTACCAGTCTGAGATAGTTAAGAGCTGCATCTTGCTGTGGTTGAATTAGCCCTGGAGGCAACTGTGCTTACAATCACCATATACGTTCTTTCACATTACTTGGAGGATTGTGTAGAAATTGAACCTGTCTGCAGTTCAGTGATGAGATGTAATCATGAGGAACAATCTAAGTGGTTTATAGGTCATTATAAAAAACACAGTAAGTGTTAGCGAGAAATGACTGTGGCATTGTAAGGTTTCACGGTTGCTCATTTAAAGGAAGCAGCCGGAGGTAATTGGAGAATTAGCACATCTCTCCTCGGCACTGTTGTTCAGATCCCCACAGGTCTGTGTGGAGGCCCATTAGAGTGACATCTGGAAGACAGATACTGTCTATACACTCACAGGAACACACACTAATGCTGGCTCTTTTTGCTAACCTAAGGGATTCCATGGCAGTACCTGAAAGCATCATGATGTAGTGGCAGTGTGCATATAGATTTTAGAAATAATGTGTGTTACACCAGAATTATTGTTTTTCAATTGAATTTCTCTCTGGAAATCTCTCTGCAGAATGTCAAAAAGGAAACAAATCAGTATTCTGGACGTATGCATGTAACTCAGGAGGACAGTAACCTAATTATAAGAGCCTTTTCTGAGCTGCCACTTCTAAAACTACTTGGTTAAGGTTAAGGACAAATAAACATTATGGTTGAAAGAAACTGATGTTCGCTGTTGGAGACGTGATGTGAACATTTCACTTTTTACGGCCGACCGTCTAGCAGAAAACGCCTTTTGGGCATATGGGGACATCCAATCCAGGTGTAAATCTGCTTTAACTAGGGGTTTTCAAAGGCTGACACATTAAGATTTAGAGTTATAACTCTGAGGAGGAGTATACACTTTGACACAAATTGCAGTGCTTGGGTGCCAAGGTTTTGAAAGTACTTTAATTTCCCTTCACCTCAAGCACAGTGTTTACCTTTAAAGCCAGCCAGAGAATAAATGCAGATATTCTTCGAGAAAATGTACTGAATGTCCATAGGAATAAACCTTAACTAATATTGTACGTCATTATTTATCAGTTTTAATGATTAAAATGAAGACATTTTATTTGTATTTAAAATGCAGGAATATTTACATAATTGTGAAAATGTGTGTTTTCTCTGCATAAGTAATTGTATCCACTCACCCCACACTGTCTCATAAATCAAAGTAGCAACAAAAGGGGGCAGTTGTCAGGCGCCAGACTCCATCCATACAGCACAACTGGTCCGGGTACAGATGGTGAGGGAAATAAAAGCCAGTTTATTTTCCCATGCGTCATTAATACAAGCAATGACCCCAGAACCTGGCAGCGGCACACAGCAACTCTGGGACGTCAGACATACCTTCTCAGCACCTCCAAGCCTAACTGCAGAAAGGTGTCCTACAGATATGTCAATAACAAGTCACACGCATGTGAACAACCTCCTGCTTTTTGAAAACATGTTGAGTTCTCACCTCATGTGTTGCTATAGTAGAGCTTCATATACTGTACAGTGATAATGATCTCACTTCCTTTTTAACTCTGACTTACATAGAGGTGAGTCCCCAGGAAGTGCGTAGGCGTTGAAGTAAATGTTTTTTTGGAAGATGTAAAAGTTCTGTGTCTTCACGTGAAGCTTTTTAGCCCAGAAATAGTTTTTTACTGTTGATTTACATTGGGAAAGATATGTCCGTAAATCAGAGTTAAAAAAAAATGTTCAGCTGATATCTTGCCAGTACAAACACTTGAATAGCCCTCATTCAAATCATCAGGACCCTAAGAGTTGTGAATAGCGCTAATAGCCAAGAGACAGTCGAGTGCTACGTGACGGTATGCGGGGTTTTAACGAAAAGCAACATAACACTTGTACATGTGGTGCCCATGGATGCAGAAGATCGGCAAAGGTTTTTCTTTCAGGTTGGCTTCATGGGCCACTGAGCAATTTGTATAGGAATGAACGGAGATCTGCTTCCAACACTATATCCAATTATCTTAATACATCCATGCATAAAGACAAATTACAGGTCATATATCACTATGGGGGCGGAAATATAGCAAGTTTGCATCTGAAAAACCAACGTGTCCATAAAGCGTGTGCGGTTACATGTTAATGTGGGACATTTTTTAAAGGAATATATATATTCTGACTTGTAAAAGTCTCAAGTACTGTAGTTAATGACAGTAAGACCAGTGAAAATTACACTTAAAAAGTGTAACCCTTACAGGCTATGACAAGATTTAAGCATGCAAGATCCTGCCAGGCTTCATCCATGTTTACTAGAGCCAATAACACCCGAGAAAAAAACCCTTCCACGCAAGACGTTCACAGATTAATATCCGTCAGCATGTTGGCTTAATCACCGGAAGCTCATCCATCACGGTGACAAATAGCCTCGGACCGCTGCTTCAATCAGACGGCATCTTCTGGAGTGGTCGTTGCTCTACAGCCACATAAATCCTGCCGCTGATCCACTACTCTCATCAGGAATACATAACATAACTTCATTGGAGGATCCATCCATCACTGGGCTCCTGCATGCACCATTCTTTTCAAAGTCCAACTCCTGCGACTCAGTCAGATACTGTCTCCCAGTACAGATCATTCAGAATAAAACTGGAGCCCGCTGTCATTTGGCTGCCAGCTCACAAACACAGCAGTCTGTCTATGAAACATTTATGCAACAAAGGGGTTACTGGTGACAGGAGTGGAGCCAGAGACAGAATCTTAAAGGCTGACATGTTTTGATCAGCCGCTGAACAGCAGGACTGGACTTAAATAGAGACACAAAACAAAACAGCATCTGACAGTCGGTGGTTTGTTTATGTTGATGCAAAAACTCAATCTGCATACTGATGAGAAATATGTATGCATCCATTATAATTTCAGGATGTGCTGTGTTCAGTTTGTTAACTATTTAATGCTATAGCTCTTATAATTGGGGGACGAACCAACGATGCTGAAGAGAAGTTTTCGTTTTATTTTTTATTTAATCATTTAGTCTGTGGAATTTCAAGAACTAATGAAAAATGGTCCACAATTTCCCAAAGCCCAAGGTGACCTCTTTGAATGATTGTTTTGCTCGACCAATTATTCAATTTATAATGATACATAAAGTTAAAGAAAATTGCAAATGATCACAATCGATCCAATAAATGGTTTGCCATTTTGGTTGAAAAAGTTAATTGGTTATCAGAAACATTTTACAATTACTTTCTGATCCACTAAGCACATTATTGAATATATAAGGTTATTTATGTTCTTTTTTTAATGAGAAAAGGCCAACTCTGGTCAAGCAAAAGCTTCAATCCATAAGAACATTGCAGACTGTCTGAAGGGCAGTCAGCTGACCCTGTTGTGTGTTACTGTTGCACACCGATGAACACTTGACACTAACCTTCCTGCAGCAGTGACTGTAATAACCCTTAAAAGAGAGGTCAAATGCTTCATTTGAGAATCACAGAGTGCTGTTTCAGGCTCTCAGGCTGCGTGTATCCGACAGAAGGGGAGAAAAAAAGGTGTCTGAGTTATAAGAGCAGGGCCAGAATGTGTGAGTCACTGGGAAAACGTGTGAGCGCAGGGCATCTGAAGGGCTGTTCAGACGTGAGACAGTGAGGCTTTAGGACGGTCGGTTGCCCAGTCTGGTGCAAAATGTCCCACAAAAGCCTGACAAAAGACAAAGTGGAGCAAGAGAAGGTTGGCAGGATGTCAGGCAGCAAAGTGTTCTGAGTTCTAGTGTCTTTTTATGAATCATAACACAGCCGGGGCTTTGACAAAATATGCATCTATTTCCAAATAAGCATCTTTTCTCTGATTTATTAGTAGTGTTAAATACTGTAGAGCGCTCCACTTTTTAGAAAATGAAATCTGTGCAAACAAACAGGAGCACCAGCGTGTTAAATCTGTGCAACGTTAAATGCATGATGGCAGAACAATTCACATGAAAGTCTTCAATTGGACCCCACATGTCTCAGCTAATAAAAGCCGCTCCGCTGCACAAACATTCACTGCGCATGTTGAGCAAATTACACAAAGGCACAATACTGTGACAACATGAGGCAGTCAACTAATGCCGGCCAATTCCCGGAAGCACCCCACACACACACACACACACACACACACACACACACACACACACACACACACACACGCACAAATGACAGCTTTGAAGTATCACTTCTGGACTGAAACTAATGCAGTCTGCCCTTCTAGATTGGTCCAAACAGGATGCATTATCACTGTCAGTGTCTAATGACCTCTGTACATCTGAAAAGGGCAACAGCTCTGCATGTTTTCCGCCACATTCTTCTCAGTTCACATGATGAAGTGCTTTCTGATTGAATTCTGTGAGATTCCCTCAGCCCTTTCAATTGAATTGACTTCCCCTTCCCAATAACAAAGGCATTCCCTCTTTGTCTGTGTTGCCATAATTAAGAGTGTACAGCTGGTCTCTTTCTGAAAGAAGAATCACTGGTATTTCTAATGAAAACCAAAGATGCAACATTCATCCTTGACATGTCTGTTTGAAAGGCTGTAACATCTTGCTTTTTCATATTTAATAGACGAGTTATGACATACATATTCATTGTCTCTTCTTGCATGCTCTTTATCATGTTGCACAAAGCCCTGCTTCACATGCAGATTTGTCATTGATGGCAGCGTGATTCATCGTTTATTTACTTTAAATTCCTTTTTGAATGAATACTTCATCAGCGCCGATACAGACACGGAAGTTAACGCTGCATCTAAATCAAGAACGATCAGCTGGAGATAACGCAGCTCGACTTATCTTGGACGGAGTAATTCAGTCACTAAACAGACGGAAATCTGCGGGGGGAGAGATGCAATGAGCTCAAACAAAACAGAGAGCCTGCTGGAGGCCACGCACACTCCAGTGTACACCCAGTGCTGGCATTTAAATCATTCTAATCATCCATCCCACTCACGGTGTAATAATATATCGCAGCGAGAAAGAGAATCCCCCACGACATTTACGACGCCTACATCGCAGCTTCCCACTCAGACTCTGTCAACTTGTAAGCAAACTGTTACACACACACACACACACACACACACACACACACACTGTGTATCCCATGTTCACATAGTAGGTAATGCATCATAATGACATGTGTGCTTTAAAGAGCCAAGTGCTATTTAGGGCTGCAAGTAATGTCATATTAAATTATTAGTTTAGTCTGTAAAAATCCAAAGAATAAATAAAAAATGCCCATTAAATGCCAAACCTCGAAATGATCTGATTGTGTGTCTCATTTAAAGTCTGAAAAATCCTAAATATTCAGTTTACAGTGATTTGGATAGGCACATTGTGACAATTTCAGACCCAAATAATAGAAATGTCCTTAATAAACGACCCAGCCTCTTTAATAGTTGATCACATTTCTCTAATCTATTTACCCCCTCAGCATCACTGCCTCTTGTCAACTAATTTTCATCCCATTAGCCTCTGATTTAGTTTAGTTTAGTCTGAACACTTTCTGTATAAAACTGTTATGTCCTGGCAAGCAGCTTTACGTGCACAAGGCTCAAGTACAGTAATTAACACGCTCTGTGTTACTCTGCACATTAACTCCTTCAACTTGGAAGTAATGAGGGGAAGAAGGAAGAGGTTAAGGTGATGTGATGCACCCCGAGGGCATGTCTTAACCATTAACCCAAACTCATCAGCCCTCACATGAATCCACTTTATAACCACGTGCTGTATAGATGTTCCCAGCATGTCCTGAGATGCATTTCAATGAGTCTGGCAGAGATCTGTTAACTGTTTATAAATGTCAATTAAGGATGTTGTGGTGTGAGATGAGGGAAGCTTAATGAGCAGGTGATGGCTCCTCAGATCCTGAACACACTTCATCACATGTAATGATCTGAATGAGAACTATAAGATGAATCTGCTTCAGGCACCTGAAACTGGTTTAAAAAAAAAAAGGGGAACAATTCGTCTCTTTTACGCACGGTGATCCATCTGGCCAGCGTTCCCAAGCCATCCCACATTTGCCTCCGGGCAGTCTGTGGTCTGCTGGGTGTCTCAGGTACAGGACAAAGGGAAGAGAGGACCACTCCGTCCCTCCTGAGGCTTCCCCTGCTCCCATTGGTCAGCGGGAGATCCTTTTGTTTTGGCTCTCACGGTAACAACGCATCTCATTAATGGAAGCCTCACTATTCCTGATAGAACATGTGAGAACATGTGTTTTTTTGTAGAATAAAATAACTCCCGTTGCAACAGTTCGTGACTGTGATTTGATGTTTCCGATTGTAATTGATAAATCTGCCTAATTATCTTTCTGGACATGCTGTTAACTCAAGGAGCAGCTCCTTCTTCCACTTTAAACCGAGTCCACTCCCGAGTCAGATTAGAATACATAGTGACCCATTCATTCTCTACGGCCAGCGGGCGCCTGTCCGCTGAAAGGAGCCCGTTATATTGGCGATGTCTCAGTCTTTACAGGGCACCCACAGTCAAATCCCCCAAAAACTTTTCCATTTCTGCACACACAGTCTGTACACCGAGGGCACGAACTTCCTCGGAACTGATGGAGACAATAACAAGAACTACAGATGCATTGATGAGATGCAAAACACACATGGCTAAACATCGTGGAGAAATTATACTGTGTGAAATAAATAAAACCCTACCATTAGTTTTCTTCTTTACGCGACCACCCGGATCAAACAACTTCTCATTGCCGGCTCGTATATTTCCATTCCGGTCACCGGTCACGGGATTAATGGCATTTTGTAAATCCGTGTAATTATTATTTGTCTTCCCCTCCGCTGGCGGTTACATGTGAACAAGTTGTAGACTCTGCGCGCTGTGACAGCCTCTCTTTCTCTTCTGCTTCTCTCTCAAGCTCCCGATATGGACGGTGGGAGTCAGCTTCTCTCTGTCTCTCTCGCTCTCTCTCTCTATCTGTCTATCTCTCTCTCTGTCTCCCTCTCTCTGTCTCTGTCTCTCTAATGGTGGGGAGGTGAGGGGCAGCAAAAGGGGGAGGGAGCAGGGGTCCCTTACTAAAGAGCAACATCAGACTATCATTTATTTACAAGCAGGAAATACACCTCTACTAGAAATTAATTGGAATAAATAACACATTTTAAAGGGTCACTTCACCTGAATTTCAAAAAGCACATTTGTTTTACTTACTCTAAGTTTTGGTTTTCTTTCCCCATTCAGATTTCACCCCAATATTATTACTTTAATTGGCATTTCCTATGCATGAGCTCAAACAGTGCTCATTGTGGTTCTCAGTATTTAAAGGTTGCATGAAAAAAAACTTGAAAGACTTCCCAGTGGCTTGTTGTAGTATCTGCAGTATTCCCGGTTGGATTCCTGCCATGGAGCTTTGTTGCATGTCATATCACTAATTAAAAATAGATAAGTAAATCAACATTAACAACCACAAACAGTGTCCCATCATTATGTAGTCCTGGCTGAAAGTAAGCTACTTGATCAAATCATAATTTACTTTACTACTTCCTTTCCATATACACACTTTATGTTTGGAGCCAGATTATATACTATATTGATACCAACTCACATAACCTCACAAATAACACATAGAGAAATAGAGAAAGGCATGGCATGATATACATGTATTAAAAGGTAATTTTAATACCCAGTTTTTACAGTGGCTTATTCAGTGTTACCATTGTTTCTTGAGAGAACGGTTACGATTCGATTTTGATGAAAATGTTACTTTATTAACCTCTATGATTTTTCTTATTGTCAATAAATCCAATGAAAAGGCAAACATAATAGTGTGTTTTACGTTGTGTTTGATCTCTTTGAAGGATTTGTTGAAAACACATATATTGTATAAGGGTATGCCAACCTTACCCTTGAATGGTATTCGTCAAAGACCATCGCACTACACATTTTTCATTGATATCATTTTGTTGAGGCAGAAACGGTGGTGGATGGATGTGAATAATACAGAAATAGGGTAAATATGGCTTTTTTAATGATTGGGAACTGGCCCTTTAAGCTCATTGAGATCTGCAATCAACAGACAACAGATCTGTGTAGTCACTAAATAAATACAAAAACACTATAAACCTAATCGTTTCTTTTGGACCATCTTTGTATTGTTGTGGTGCTGGCTCCTAATAGGGTGTATAGTGGGGGGAGGGGGCCGCAGCCACCAAGACAGCAGCTGCTCACCCGTTGGTTATTCAGACCATTAAGGCAAAGAAAGATTTATAGGAGGCCACATTATGTCTTTATGTTTGTTAGGTTTCCTTTGCTCTACTTAAGCTCTGTGGTGAGTACGGTCTACAGTATGACTGCTAGAGCTCAATTAAAAAAATAACAAGGTTTCTGCCCCCGAGACAAAGAAATATAACAGAAAGCAGTGCAATTACCTGGAAAAACAAAGGCCAATAATTTCACATTCATATGAGAATGTGTGTGTTTATCTGCAGCTGGCAGGCTGGAGTCCAACAGGGACATGGGTGCATTTGGACCAGAGATGTGGGGGGTGATGATTCATCGTGACGCATCCGGATAGATTCAGCCGTTTGACCGCGGCGATGACACATGTGGCCGCAAACTCTCTCTGCGTGAGGTGGATCCTAAAAGCACGCTCAGCTGGGGAAATATTTGTTCCCCTATCATGTTTCGGGACCACCGCCACGGGTCGGTTGCTGCTGGCGCTGAGTCAATTATCATTATCATCATAAGAGTCATCACAAACATCATCATGGCTACCATTAAGCCTTCAGGTGATATCATTCAAAGACTCCAACATTTATTATTGCCAGGATATGCCCTTCCCTTTATTGCAATAAACAAATTCCCCAAGGGGAGGTTATAGATTTTCAAGAATTTCATCTCCTCAAAATGAGTTTTTATTTTTGACTGCCTGCTGTATATCCCACTGGAGGATGGTCTCAAGCTTAAGTTGGTTTGTAAGTATTTATCTTTGAAGCTTCTGATGGTAAACACCACACTTATGATGATGGTGATGAAGCACAATGATTTTCTCTTCTATGAGTCACAATTCCTGCAGTGTCCCCCACGTCTGCAGTCAGACATGCCTCTCAGCAACGGCTAGCCTCAGTCTCTATTAAAGCCCGGTGGAAATTACTGGAAAGGAAACAAATGCAAGAAAAATTCCCTGTTCTTGTTTGTTTTGTCTCGAACAACATTTGTTTTTTGGATGTCATCACACATTAGGAATATGACATGAGGAAATATGTGAGTGCGAATGTGTGCTTGCTCCTGAGGCCTTTGTTCACCTACAAGCCGATTCCACAACAAATAATTACACAATATTAGCACCATAACCTCAGCTAATTCAGTTTGGACGTGACATTCAGTTGCTTGAATCAGTGCACACATTCTAATATTTCTTTCTCAAAATCGGCAGATCAAAGTGCTAACATTTGGCAGTAACCATGACGTTTTTAATTCCCTTATGCATTATTGTAACTAGCAATTTAGTGCACAGTTTGGTGACCAGTAAATCCAATTCATAGTGTGGCAGTTTTCCACCAATCTACTGGGTTTTGAAGCGTCCAAATTTGATCAAAGAACCACAGAATAATCTAGGAAGTTTGGTTTTGTCAGGTTTCATATGTCTTTTGAAAAAGAGGCCACTAATGATTAAATTGAAAAGCTTTTACTTTGTAGTTGAGTCAAGACTTTGTAGTGACGGTCTGATTCCCTGTAATAAACTCATTTGTGCCCATGAGAGAAACAGCTATACCTCGTTTTGGGATATTTCAGTTTCTATCCGACCTGAATTGAGACGAGGAAGCATGAGGCATCCATCCTGATTTTAAATTACGAGAAAGAAACTAGCCCACAGTGTCTTAGCAGAGTGAGACTCCCCATGGCTCCTTAGTTGGGAAGTAAGAACTGCACACCACTGGCAGCTTGTCTCTTCGAGTGTGTTGTGTCTCCATAATGGAAAGTGTTTACAATGTTGCAAAGAACAGTCAAATGAGATTAGAAACCATTTATTTTACACATGCTTTAGTGAAGGGGGTGGAAAAGATGTCAGATCAAATCACAGTGTGGATTTCTAAGGGAAGAGTCAATGCTGACCTCATGTTTGAATGATTCACAGATTCCATTGAATGCAGTATGTTTCCGATAGTTTTGGTCCTCGAAAAAAGGGATGAGATGTCTTTATTTTGTCCTCTGTGTGTTTGTTGCTGTCTGGTTTAACTCCCAGGAGCAGCTGCTGCCATGTGGTTCTTTCCAGCCAGAGTATTACTCATCTCTTTCATTCCGTGTTGAGAATGTCAAGGCTGAGCGCTGATTACAGCCTGACCCTAATCATATTTGGAAAAGCTATTCGGCACCAATATAAGAGCCGAAGAAAGATGGTGCAACACAATTTCAGATAGATACAATTATTTATTCTTCGTTAACTGCTAACATATGAACTCAGAGGAGCGGCTTGTTACTACATGAGAAAAGCTGGTCCAGCTTAAAAGCCAGCCCACCCATTGTTGTTATCTGATGAAGTGTACATTATATGTGTTATATACGATTTCAAAATGCATTTCCATAACCCAACATTGCCGATTTCTATTTGTATTACATATTGTATTCTATTCCATTGCAATGTAAATACTGTTATATTTATATTTTACTATATGTTATATTATTTTTATATTTTTTCAAGTTCTCTATCTGTGTTTTAATTGTTGTTCTACTTTTATGTATGCACCACGACAGTCAAATTCCTCGTAAGTGTAAACCTGGTAATAAACCTGTATCTGATTCTGATTCTGAACATAAGATCGTCAGTGTAATACAGTGCCTAAGTGTAGGAATACAGAAGTGATAGCGTTGAGAAAATGTAGTGCCAATGCGCTGGGCTTTTGTTTTAGGTGGCTAATACGTATTTTGCTGCTGTGCTGTTACTCCTGTTTGTTTCTCCAAACTCACTGCTCCCAGTTTGTGTTTGGGAGGCAGACACCCTCACCACATTTCTAAGCAGACCTAATTCTTTCCCTTTTTGACAAAGCTTATAGTTAGGGCTGGCTTGCCTTCAACCAGCCCTAAGTTAAGCTGCTGGAGGCTTGGACTTTTTACCTTTCATCTTTCACCTAGGTTACATACTGGCATAGCACCCACACATCTCCAATCAAACTGTTGGTGTTCAAGTTGCATTGTTTGTAATATAGCCTTGAAGACTTGTGCCTGGCATAAAAAATACAATCTCTCTAGTTCTGCTTATTTTTTCTCTATCAATTTTGATTGCTTCAATGAAGCTGTCTAATGTGAGTCTAACAATGTTATATGGGAGCAATGCAAAATCAATTGAGCACTCATTTAACCAAAAGTTATTTTGTTTGCTCAACCTAAACAAATGTGAGACTCAGTCATGCACAAGATGCACCCCCACCCTCTCCCTATGACTTTAACACAGTACAACGATATAGCAAGTTCTATTGGAATATGCTTATGTGTTAAACAAAACATTCAAAATATATGTTGCAGAACGAATTACCATATTAAGAGACAATAATTGTGAAATGGTTGTCTTTATGTAGGTTTTGTTTTTCCATGCAACATACGATAACTAACAGGATGCTTTTTCAGCGTTTTAAAGTGAGAGTTTTTCAATGTTATCAACCCTTTTGGGTTAATTTGATACAAAAATCCACAAATCTTGAGTATGGAAGTTTTCACTTTATGACATTTTCAACTCGAGTGGAAGACACATGACGTTAGCAACTCATCATTTTTTCAAGTGTGGTTCGATACGGACTAACATCATGTAAATAAATAATGCAAAATCCCCCTATGGCTTGACATAGAGCGGGCTACATTTACCTCCATCAGTGACGGGTTTTCTTTGACTACAAGAGGTGTCTCCTTCTTCAGATGACGGAAGCTGATCTGCGTCCTGAGCCCAGATCAAAAGGGGAAACATTATTATAAGTGTTAATCTGCTGTAATCTCTTGAAGATATTTTACTCAACAGTCAGAGGGAGACATCAGCACCTGGCCCCACAGAGAACAATGCTGCCTCAGCATTTCAGCAAACAGGGACTTTCGATCGAAGCTGCCACACTTCATCGTCTTTGTCATTCCTCTCTGCTCTTTTTCACATCAGTGGATGAATGGAAAAATTGAAAGTTTCTGTTGCAATACTCAATAGAACGAATAAACCGCGTCACACGTCGAGTAAGCTGAGCTCTCAAAGAGTCATCAGAGGAGAAACTGGAGAGTTTTTTTCCCCCTTGAAATACACTTTTGATTTATGAGGGCCTGCTTGTGTTTGTAGCTGTTTCTTATGGAAAAGCTTTTTCTTGAAGAGGTCCTGTCTCTGGAGAAAGCCAATAGAGTTCGATCCTGGACAGGATGCTATACATCAGTGTGCTAGGCAGGGTCACCCCCCATTTTCCCATAGCAGTACACATATGACAGTTTCACATACATGTATATCTCCTTAAGGGTGCAACACAATATCATGTAACAACAGGACATTTACAAATAATGCATGCATGCAGGCTGAAAGAAAAACACAGGTTCAAAGACAACTGGTGGATTCATGTATTAGTTGATTAAAAGCTTCTTTGCAAATAAATTGGAGATTTTCAGTAATTTTTTAAAACATTTTCTAGCAATTCTTCAACTTTTTTCTTTGGATTCTGCTTTTCCAAACGTTGGACAAAACAACAATATTAAAGGTGTTGCCTCATAAATTGTGAAACACTTTCTTTGAAAGATTTCATTATGCAACATTAATCAAGAAAATATGTTTTAGATTTATTGAAAGTAAAACATAATCCTTAGATACAGCCCTAGATGACAGAATATTAACAAAACAGTTCAAATTGATTACTAGTTTATATTCAAGATGTAAACCTAATTTTCACCATTTGCTCAGCTCAATGTCAACAAGGGAATTGGAATTCTATTAACTTTATCAAACACAAATGCTAACTATGTGTTGGTTATAGCACCTCAAATGTGAATGAAATATCTTTGGGGTTGAAACATTTGAAGAATTCGTGAAGAAATCGTGATTACACTAAATGATAAATCCCATAGTTGCAATATTAATCGCAAGTAAGTGCATCCTTTTTCAATGTCTCGTACACACCTTCACCCCTACTGTATACATCTTCAGCTTTTATTGTGCTTCATAATGAAGAAGTGAAGAGGCTTTGTTGTTAAAGCACTGCACAGAAACCCAAGGCCCCCCCACTCAATAATGTATCAATACAGACTAATGCATTTTACTAGCTTTAGAACCTCAGTGAATAGACACGCTCTAATTGTCTGCGTTCAAGCCTTGAAGATCACTCTCTCTTTAAAGACTTTAATTGTATTTGCTGAAAGCATTTCGGGAAAAGGAACATTTGACTTTCCAATGTACAGATAGTACAGCCTGTACTCAGTATGAGAGTTTGAATGGATGTTTAACTTGTTAATGATAATGTCTTACTTCACACATATTATTGAAAAGGCTCCAGCAACATTTTCAATGCCGCTTAGCTGTTACCTTGGTTACAAATACATTTATTTTCTGTAAGTGTCACATGTTTTCATATATATCTGTTATTGTCATATCCTACAATAGTTGGCATTGGCAGGATAATGTAATTGCCAATGTTTGGTTATTCCCAGAATATATTAGAGAAACATGTTTTCACAGGAAATGTTCACATATCCTTAAACCTTTAAACCAGGCTAAGATAAGCCATAAAATGAGAAAAACACTATTTAAGTGGAAAAGAAAATCCCAGTGTCTTCCTGAGGAAAATGTTAAACATGCCAAACGCCAGGAAACTAACCTCATTGGTTTGGGACTGAACGTTTTGATGAGCTGCTAAAGGAATTCAAATTGCAACGAGACCCAAACGCCAACTGAAAGATAGCTGGAGGTAAACAGAAGTGCCTATTATTTGCTCCTGTTTGCGTTCTGTGGTGATTAAATTAGATTTGTATTATGGCACGGTCATGTAACTAAACTGTGGACTCTTAGAGGGTTATAATAAAGTAATTATTACAGAGTAATGAAAACCTGTCTGTCAATTCTGTGTTATTTTCAGCAAGTATTTCTTTGCTCGTTTGTCGGGCTGTGCTGTTGGTCGAGTCGCCACAGATGCAGCTTGAGGAATATATTTTTGGTGATGTTTATATTTGAAGTGAGGGAGACCACATCGATGCTTTTGAAGTGAAGCCGAGTTGTGAATTCTGCACTGCGTTGCTGTGTGCCAGAGCGTGGATGCACGTTATGTTTTCATTCAGCTCACTTCAAATGTTGTGCTCTGTGTTTCAGGGTGCGCTCCACGGGGGTTCACATTTCCTCTGCTTCATATGAAACCGATTGATGGTGCATCCGGTTTTGATATCCTCACCTTTGTACTGTATCCTCCTTTCCTGCTGGTGGGATTCATGCATACTCTTCTGGTACAGTTTTAGCTTCAAAGTTGCGTTTTCATCTTGCTATAGTTGTGTTCCCTGACAGAACAGAATAAGGAGTAAATGAGGAATGTTTTCAGCGGCAAAGCAGTGGCTTAACTGTGTGGCTATTTCCGCCAATCAATATCCATTTCCATGCAAATAAGTGTGATTTAAAGCGGATTTCACAAGCACAAGACCTCCTCAGTCTTCTGGTCACAGATCAAACATAGATAATTGGTTTAACGCAGAAGATTTGCACAAAGCATTGTGGGTTTTACAGCAGCATGATGACTGCTCGGCATCCACATTTAACCATGGAGCAATTACCTTTGTTCTGGGTTAACATATGCAGGGTGCCTCTCTGAACAGAGATACCCCAGAAGAGTGGCGAACAGCAACCATTTCATCAAATCTATTTAGTTCTGCTAAGATCTTTTAAAGAGTATAAGGTCATAAAGCCCCACGACATTTTCAGGGAAAATGCAATAGGCAGATTGATCATGAAGAGACTTCCACTACAGGTCTGTGTTGACTTAGAGCACAGTGAGCCATTACATCTCTAGATAATAAGTCAACTGAAAGCATGGTCCTGAAGGCATTAAATTGTGTTAATAGTGTAATAAAGTAAAGAAGTTAATTAACTACAAAATAAAATATATATCCAATGATAGTTTCAATATATGAGCTGATAAAAAACATTTGAGCTTTTAAGTAGTGTTCAGTTTCTTTACTATTTAATGGATTTATTGAGTGTTTATGTCATAAATTGAGTGGACATTTTAAAGTTTTTTTCCCAACTAAAAGTAGTAATAAAAGTAAAATATTTACATTTTAAAAAACTGGAATCCTTTTGACTTTTTCCCAAGAAATTGCTCAAACAAATACATTAATTATCAAAATTGTTGGCGATGTATTTGACAGTTCACAACTAATCGATTAATCATTGCAGCTCTCTGAAACCAAGAACACATAACCTTTACATTTGGTATTTGAATCAAATATGCCGTGACAAATGAGAAATGACTTTGGTCAGCAGGGTGACGGACAGTAATGCATTCATGGAGCCGTGCACTGTAACTTCAGACTATAAACAGACAGTAAATGCAGCCATTCATAATCTTACAAGGGCCAAAATCAACCTCTGTGCAACAGATCAAGTGATCAAATTACATTAGAAATACATTTTGCTGGACTTAAGTTATGAGGCCTGTCAAATGTTGATCTATTGAATTAGAAGGACACACAGCTCTGTGTTTCACTCAGAATTCCTGCTGAATTGTGGAACTATTTGGAAGTGTCTGTGCTTCTCCTTGGTTGTTGAAATGGAAAAGTTGGGTATTGTGTTACTGGGCTCCACTCCACTGGTTTGCAGTGGGAACACAGGTGAGTGAATGTGCAACGGAGCAGAGGCTGAGGCAAAATGGCTGTGAGGCTGATGGTGGTTGAGATTAATTGAATGGCGGGTATCCAGGTAGCTGTCCACCCGACTGTGTGGCTGCTTGTCTGGGTTCCCAAGCTGCAATCTGTCTGTCAAAGAGCGAGAGACAGCTGCCCCATCCAGGTGCCAACCTGTGTTCCTCTGCCAAGGGGGTGACTTCACATCCTCCAATAACACTGAGTCCCATTCACTCACAACTGGGAGAATATATGAAACAGGAGGGAGGGGGGGACCGGGCAAGTGTTGAGAAAAAAACAAGGGGAAAGAAATGTGCAGTGGACACAGAGTTTTCATAACAAAATATTGGCAGAAATACGTATTGTGCTCACTTGAACCTGTAAACTGGAAAAAAATTGGATAGGCAAGAGTCTACCGAAGATGAGTTAACAAGAGTAGGTCCAATGATGTCAATAATGTTCCAGGCAATTTTGCTACCATTTGATTAATAATTTAGGACGAAATAGTGAAAAATGAATGTCACAAATGCCCAGAGCCTAAGAATACATCTAAAAAATATGACATTTGATCAAAGTTCAGGGATATTTGGAAATATTTACTTGATAAAAATCCATTATAGTACTTTTTACTCAGTTAATCTTTTAAATGGTTAATCAATAAGGTTGTCTTGTTATTTGCGAAAACCTTAATTGTCCTCATCATTTCAGGACCAGCAAAAAGACATTGCCAAGTATATGTTGCACACTAATACATCATGTCCATTGAGATCCCTTTTTTTGGGTCGAAATGCAAAATCACGTCAGGGACAATGACCGTTGACAGATGTGCCTCCCCCGGGGATGATAATTAAAAACCAGTTCGAATTGGAAACCGCCGCAGGGGGTTACTTGGGCTTCTCATCATCACAAACGACTTGTCACATTTGATTCTGACGTTTTGGCTCATTTCAAATCAGAGCGTGTATTGTAGAGATAAGATGTATATTAATATAGAACTGGCTGCAACCCTCAGATAAATGTTCCCATACTGAACACACACACGCACGCACGCACGCACGCACGCACACACACACACACACACACCTCGTCTCTGCTGAGCATTATTATGATGGCTTGCTGTTTCACACTCATTCAGGTGTTGCAGCACCACACAGTCTGCTGACTGGAACAGACATGGGCACATGTCCAAGGTCATTACTCCTCCCCAAGCTGCTGTTTCCAAAACACACGGTCTCGCACACTTCCTGCTCTGATTCAAGGTTTTTCCATGATATCCCTGTACTTATTTTTGGTATTTACACAATTGACAAAAAATATCACACACAAGTAATTCTTAATGTACAAAACATAATTAACATTTAAATACATATATTTATGTATGCAGTGTGAACAGAGTCAAAACATTTTACATTTTTCAGAAATGTGCTGATAACTGTTAAGGAACTTTCTGTAGCAAGAACTCGGAACACTGTAGAGCTCGAACTGATGTCAGACACTGAAGATATATTGTAAGTTATGCCTGAAGAATTAATACAGCTTCAATTTGGAAGCTCTCTCATGCAATCCCAAGTATTGATCTTGTTCTGGACAAAACTATTCTCAAAGAGAGATGTGGCAGCCAAGGTCACATGCCTGAACAGTGACGGTGAGAGAGAGTGATAAACTGGTTAGAGCCGACGCCTTGGTAAATGTTTCCTCAACACTCCCTTATACTGTGCTAACTGCTGGATCCATTTCACAGATAGGCCAGAGAGTTGGGCTAGCTCCCAGTCTCCATGCTAAGCTAACGCCTCCACTCCTGTTCCTAGCTTCATTTTTAGCACAGATATGAGGGTGGTATCAATCTCAATCTCTGAAAGAAAGCAAATAATCATTCTCCCAAACAGTTAAGCTATTACTTCACTATCGTGATCCAGCTTTCAGCTCAACAATGCATCGCAATCTCACAACCAATCCGCTATCAGTCTGATGACGATTTAGCTCTGGAAGGCACAGACAGTTTTGTTGGGGTTCCAGTGTAGCCTGAAACACTTCTGATAATGTTGTCATGTTTCCTTCAGATTCTGCTTTCATAACTGTTTACAGAGATGAAATGCATACCAAAACTTTGTTTTCTCATATATTGTTACATCCCGGTTATTGATCTTCCCCTTTTATTTATCCGTCTTTGTTTCATCCTTTTGTCATTTTCCAAACTCTTATATACGTAGGCGAAGACAAACTGATTTTGCCGCTCATTTTCTTTTCATAGCTTTGAGCCGAGAGAGTCCTTTCAACCAATTAGCGCAGACAGCAACAGCCTCCAACATGAGCTGGGAGGAGGGCATGTAAAAAAGATTTACAGCTTTAAGAGCCAAATCCTCCCTCACGTCTTATCTCATCCCCCGGGGTTTTGGCCACCATACAGTGTAGCCAAAGGCTTTATTGCTGGATAATGGCCGGTCCGAGCAGCTTTCATGGGGGAACAGTGGGATGATGCCTGCTGTGTCTGACTGTGAGAAACTGGGGCATAAAGTTCAAAGTGGGCTCAGCTCTGTCCCACAAAAGCTGGCCTAAACTCCCCACAACTGCGTCACATTTTCCATGCAAGAGTGACTCAGTTTTCATTAAAGCTGTTTGCCAGCACTTCGGTGGTTCGAAGCGGGGTCATTATTTTTCTACCGATATTACTTGAATTAAATCTGATGAATTGCACTATAAACCAAAAACATATCTGTTACTTGTCCTGCGCCGCTACCCTCTTTGTTTTCTGCTGTTTATAACTTAAAATGGGTTTCGATTTCATTTCCGCCGTGTGCTCAACGGTCTATCTGTCTGAGATTTTTATCCTGACGCTTATACAGTAGCTGCTGCTGGGGAGTAATTCATTTTTGTTTACAAGTACAGAGGGGACGCTGTAAATTAACCTGCAACCAAAACTGCAGTTGTAAAAGATAATCAGATACGCAGTCACATCACACAGTCTGCAGGAGTAATTTCCTACATTTTGTTTAGAAGAAGTAACAGAGATATAGTACAAGCATGTGCCATTCTGCATCCAGGGAAACCTTGAAAGGTAAATAAATAATGCTTTAATTAGTTAAGCTGTCCAAGCATACATTCTTAATGGGTTGCAAAGGCAAAATGCAAGCAAACTGACAAAAAGTTAAGGTTTTTAATTGGTTTATTTAATTATAATTGTAATATTAGCATGACGCGCAATGGTACTCCATGTTATTTGTGCATTAAATAACTATTACTCTGATTGTTTGTCGACACAGAGCACTTATTAAATGTAAAACTAGTTGAGAGAAAGAAAACTTCTGCAGACTTTTTCTTCTCTTAGCTTTGTGACTCGTACCCAATACAATGGAGAAAAGTGTCATGTCATAGGATCATTTTTATTCCCGACATTCCTGAAATGTTGGCTAATGCCTTCTTCAAGGATCAGTGATTATTACAATACAAGCTACGTGAAATAACATCACTTGCAGCTGTTTAAATAACCACAAGATTGTATCACAGCATGTCAAATGTTAAACATGTATTTAAACTGCAACTTTCACACTGGAAATGCAGCTCAAAGTCCTTTACATTTTAATAAAAGAACTGCATTTTAAAAGAAATAGCAGTGAGAGGACCCTTGAACAAAACAGCAAGTACTTTACAAGACTGCAACTTTTATTTTTACCACCTGGATTTGACACTTCAAACAGAGGGTATTGGTTTTCAGGAAAGTTGCTTTCTTTTTAGGAATGTATAAGCTGTTGGTGAGGCAACTATAAGTAATTACACACAGTTTGATGGCTTTCATTCCTTGATGGAGAACATCAGAGTGTGGGATCGATGAGCATTTTCCGCTGTGCTGCATTGGCCCGTTATGGTGTGTTAATGGAAATATGATCTCAAGCGTACAGGACCACATAGAAACCTGTGAGAGACTTTCTTGCCTGGCAGTGCGATTTATAATATAAGAAGATGTGTATTTGAAAAAAAGTTTTTTTAATGTGGAAAGTATGAAGGCCACACTGCAGTGGAAATGGCTCTCTGGTCAGCTCTGATGCCCTCTTAGGTCGCCATGGTTTTTATTTAGCAGTGGGTACAGAATGTCTCCGAACATCCAAGCAAAGTTTCCTGCTTTAAAGGTCAGTGTTGTGTTTTGCAGCTGTAACGGCAGCTGTGCACTTCAGAAATGTCGAAAAACTAAATAGTTGGATGTGCCATATGAAGCAGTAAAGGAGGAGACACATTGTTGGATCAAAATACTCCAGCACTGGGGATGGAAAACATCAGCACAGCTTTGGAAATATGTACTGAGGAGTTGTCAGCTGTCACATACACAGGATTTAAAATGTTATGGTGGCAGAGTTTAGGGACGCCGATGATTGATCTGGCATCAACCATTGTTGGCCAACATTAAGTAAAAATATGTAATCTGGAGATGGCATTAATGCTTTCTAGTTATTAGCAATTACTGCTAACAGCTAACACAAAAAGAGATGACATTAGTTTACATTATCATGCAATCAAGCTTATTTCACACTTCATCAACACTCTAATGACGTGTTAAAATGTAATCCTAAGGAATGTGGTTATAGAGAGGAAATTGAATAAGCAACAAACAACAAAGAATCATTTGCCGATATTTCTCACCAACCATTGGCTATCGGTATTAGTACAAAAAGGTGATTGGTGCATCTCTTGAAAATATCCTTATCTCCTTGCCAATATATCTTAATTGTTACATTTCTACATGCTTTGAAAGAAGTGNTTTTTTTTTTTAAACCCAGAGAATTTCAATCAATAGCCCAAGCCCTTATTTCTTATTCTTTAGATGTTGGCTCTCAGCTTCAATGAACACAAGATGTCCCTCAGCACTGTTTTTTGGGAACCTGGTTAGACATGTTGCATTACATTCTTATACATGCCTCAAAAACAAAGAAAAAAGGTTTACATGTATACCTGGCAGCACGCTTTGCTGGTGCAGAAGACTGAAGAACAAACATTTCCATTTGACCTGTCTTAATACACATTTTATTTGTATTGAACAATGCAGTTGTTTAGCTTGGCTGTAGGGAAAATGTTGCCTTATTGAAAAAGAGAAACTGTGACAAAGGCTTATGGAAATATGTTTGGTCCATACCTTGATAGAGATTATATGATATACAAAACGTCCACGTCCACAGTTCAAGTATAGTGACAATGTTACGCCTCACCCATTAAAATACCAAGCAGATCTTCTTATAGCTCTGTTTTGGTCTCCTCCGCCTCCTGAGGCTAATAAGCTCTAGCGAAATGCTCAATTTATTTCAACAGCTAGACAGGTAAAGTGGGTTCGTTTTTAGAGCTTCTCCACTGAGAACATTTGCCTGCAAAGTTGGAAAGCAATAACATTGTGGGAGTATTTGAATCAACACTTAAAAACTTGTAAAACGTGTAATTTTCTGTCTTTGTTCTACATACATCTTCTAATTTAATATTGTTTTTAACAGCTGACATATCTTTTTCATAGCCTCAGACTGTAACTCCGCCTGAGCTCGGGGCTCCAGTCGAGCATTTCATTTTTGTACTGAAGATGACAAAAGGTGCTCCTGTAAAGCCCTTCCAACATGGCCGCCCCTCACACGCCTACAGCAGAAACAGGCACGTTCTATTATTGGAGGCAGACACTCAAGAGAGACCTCCACCTCACACATGATTGTTTTTCAGCCCAGGATGTTAGATAGAGGCATTATGGGCTGGATCCCTCTGGGAAGCACCACAGAGCTTCACGGCTGCTATGGCTCCTCCGGCTACCTTAAAAATTATATTGATTTTTCTTTTCAAGCAAGCCTAGAAGCAAATCATTGTCTTTATAACCCAAAGTAAACCGGGCACTGTGGATCTTCTCCCTCCAGTGAACACCTGCCTATTTGATTGAAATTGTGACTTGTTGAAACAATAGCAAATCGCTTTTAGAGAGGATATCTCCACAGAGATGGTATCAGATATGAACAGGATTATATCACTTTATTGGACTTGTTTTACACAAATGCGTACTGTGACTCAGTTTAAGCTTACGGTATTAAAAAACATTTACACGGATAAATGTGTGACAGTTTCTCATTCAGTCTAATGCCCACATCAGCATTTAACAGCAACTTGTAATCAGGTATTCATTATATAAAGCTGCATAAAAGCATTACATTTTACTGCTTTCTCTCTGAAATGAATACTAAACTATTTCATGCACAAAATGGAATGGAGATATCCAGCAGCTTAGCATACAGCTGCAAAAAATTACAGCTTACCAACTCTGAATTTAAATGTGCAGTTTAACCTCCATTTGCATGTTTCCTCTTTCTGTTGGCAATTTGAGAAGCTGCATCAGCTCGGTACCAGTAAGGTTATTAAAAGCACGAGGGATCTCAAAAGTCTGCGCGCTGGTATAGAGTTGGCACAGGGTCATCTATTTATTGCGGTCATTTGCATCAAACCATAAGCACTTTGCGAATGAGTCAGGAATTTCTATGTAGGTTTGATGCTAATGTGAGAAGAAGAAACTCCTATTGAGGAAATATTTTAACCCAACGACTTAATGGAGGACATTAAAGTATAAAATGATTAGATGGTTAATCAAAGTTTAGTCATCATTGGTAGTACTTCTTAATCTGTGGAAATTGTGTTGTAAATAAAAAGGCAATACATTGTTATGGAGGGAGCAAGTCAAGTTAAAAGCCCTGATTATGTATCACTATATCCTCCTTCAATGGTTCTTATGAAGTTGAATGTATATTGTTATTTTTTGTGCGTATATGCAAATGTCCAGCAACATGAGTGATCAGTGCGTCTGCAATCCCAAAAAAGATGCAAGGAAGCTATTGAGTTGCATTATGGGATACATTGGATTCAGCGTTTTTACAGATTGACCCAAACTAGCATAAATTAAAGTCAAGATATCCAATGATTTTCAAATGCTACTATTGTACAATTTGAAATCTATGGAGTACCACTTTAAAATGATTTTAGGCAAAATAAATGAAAACATTTTTATTTATTTATTGTGGCCTGTTTGTGGGATGAGCATTTTGAAGATGTCATCTTGTAGGAAATTGTGATGACAAAAAGTTGTATGTATTTGAAAATAAAGCTATAAAACAAAATATATCCACTTAATTACCATTTATTTGCAGAAAGCCCCTTAAAAAAAGGGTTTTGCTTTTCCCTTTTTTTTATCACCTTAACTCAATGAAAGTGTTACAGTTGGTTTTTACATGGGTTATTCTCTGGTATATTTATTAATGTTCATGATCTTTCCTGTGACAATGATCCCTGCTGAAAGTCACCTCTGCTGTCACTGCTCTCTTTCCCTGTGCCGGTATGTACACCTGGGACCGCGGCCGATGTGCGGCTCAACAATGTGCAAACATGAAAAGGCACATCAGGGTAATTGGTGCTCTCCCAGCAGGCGTTGCTCAGCATAATCAGCATCTCGGCGCTTCACAGGGGCAGATATTCAGGTCCTAAGCGATGTAAGAAAAGAAGGATGGGGTGGGGGAGGCAATCAGAGTGCTGGCTTCACTGTCAGCGGCACAGTGAACAAGCCAAGAACATTCTGGGAGCTTGTTCCAGCTGGCTAGATATTAGTCGCTGTCTGAAAAGTCCCCTCACACACAGGGGTCACGGAGCCCGGACCACCATGTCACTCTGAGCCCCCAGAAACTATTCACCCTCTCTGCTCCCAATATCTGAATTACCTCCTCCTTATGGTTGGTGGAAAAACAATTTCAGACTGAATTTTCAGGTTTACCAGTTGAGGCGTTCTGCAGCTGGTTTAAGGTTATTGCTGAGAGTATGAAGCAGGTGCTGGATCTACTCTGCAGTTGTCGAAGCCATGCTTAGACTGCTATAGACTTTTGATTTAGGCGCGGATCAGTGGACTGGAGTGGATTGTCAAGACAATTGCCACCACATGGATTGATTACATTTCTTTGTCCAGTAGTGAAAAATCTGGCCGTGATATGTATCCATAATACAAAGAGACGGCATATCCAAACAGGCTCTACGGAATTCAGTCTAAATATAGTGTTGATACGCTCCGATGTTTACGACACTGGGAATATCTGTTATTGGATCACACCACCAGTTTATCTGCTGATGCCACATCATTATCTCAGCTTCCAGCAATTCTGATTCCTTCTACGCTTAAAACAGCAATTGCCTTTGTGGTGTGCTCTGGTTCTTATCTCTCGCTCAAGTTCCAACGTCTTCTCCGTAGGGTTTTTGTTTGCACAACATTACACGTAAGGATTCATTAGATGGATAACCTCACAACGGGCTATAAACATATACTTAGAGACGCCCGGGATAGTGATGGAGACAATGGCATGTTGTGTTTCGCTTGAATGCTAAGATTTAAAAGAGGGTTACTTCTGAAAGGGATTGCAAATGTAAAAAAATCACCAGTAACGTATAGGTGTAGCCCACGTGTCTTTGATTGTACGTGCTGTTCAGTCTCATGTAAAATGTAGAAAGATGGTTGAAATGTTGTTGTGTGTGTGCAGGCTGGTCTGTAGTTTTCATGTTCCTCTGCTTGTGAACCTTCGACAATAAGGTGGCTAGAGGTTAAATCTCTGATCATGTGGACTTTTCATTCATTGTTTCCTGTACTGAGTTGGCCCTATACCAGAATTTTTTCTAAACTACAGGCTCCCTATGGAGAAGGTTAGAGATCTGAACCTGTTAGATAAGAGGGAGGAGGGGGGGCATTAAAAATCCACAGCGTTTTTGGCTCAAGTTGAGCCCATAACTCAGGGCTAAAGAGTTCCTGTAACTAGCCAAGCAGAAAAAAAATCCTATTTGACAACTTTTAGGGAGAAATGATTAAACGATGTTTAATTTTTAGGGTTCTTTACAATTGCCACACACACTTAGGTAAACAATCCTACCCATGTTGAAGTGCCAAGATTCAGTCGTAGCCCAACAAGAGCTGTGTTTGTGCAATTTTGATATTCCGCAGCCTGATGGACCCCTGTGGGGCAGCATTATAGACGTGTCTCCCTCCTAACTATTTTAAGCGTTTTCCAACAGCCCGTAAACACGGCTAAATATAGGCTCGTCTGTTACTATGGGCTTGGCAGGAGCTATGAACAGTCGGAGCACTGTGCAACAAGGCCGCAGGAATTTCTGATGTTGTAATATGTAAACCTGGGGCCCCTCATGGATGTAAACTCTGGGTAGGCCTGTCACCAAGGTGCAGGCGAGCTGAGTGGAAAAGCAAACTTCTCCCAGATTTCACGGGGCTGGAAGAAAAATTGCAGATAGAATCATGGCACCTTCACAGAGGTAGAGGAGGGCAGCCATACCGTTCCACTTTCATATTTCATCATGGGTCCTGGTTTGTTATGCTAGAAGACTTTTAAATAACACATATGGTTGCACACAGAATTCCCAGTTAGCTTTTTTTGCATTAGCATTTTGGTTGAAATTCCATATAGTCTGGGCAGCATCATGACATGCCGAGAGAGAGAGTTTAAGTATTAGCATTTTTAGGAAATAAATTGACTGAAGAAACTGTTTTAATTCAGTTTTCTTTTCGTGAAGATGCTTGAATATTTAGTCGCCCTGCAGTTCCTTTATTTTTTACACACTTTTCTTCTCCTTTTCTTTCTTCGTAAGTAGGGATGCTCCGATCTGGAATTTTGGGGCCGATCACCGGAATCAGTATTGGCCGATCCGATCGGGTGGGTGGGGGCTATGGGGATCTTCTATTTAAAGTGATTTGATCGGAAGCGCTCTCTTTTCCTCTCTCCCTCCCCTGACAGCCCGTCACTGTTAGCCCTCAGAGCTCACAGCTCCTCATATCTGTTCAGAAACTAGACAAAAGTTAAACAAGTACAAACCACAGACTGTCTGTGTCATGGAGAATACAGTCGCTGGTTTCTACTAACCGGTATCAGTATGTTGTTACTTCGGCATCATTTTGAAACGTGTATTACAATGAAATCACGGTCAAATATGTTCATTTTGTTGTAGTTGTTGCCCCGAGCCAGCGATTATCTCTCTAGTTTAGCATACTCAGCCCGGTTGTTGGCCCGGAACACAACAACGGCCTACAGACATAAATAAACAAGTGACTGTATTTGCTATAACACAGACAGTCTGTGGTTTGTACTTGTTTAACTTTTGTCTAGTTTCTGAACAGATATGAGGAGCTGTGAGCTCTGAGTGCTAACAGCTAACGGCTGCGCCGCTCCGCCCGTGGAACAGCCCGCTTACACTGCGCTACTATAGTTACTACCCCTGTTACTAAACTGTAATGGAAACGCAGCATAAAGTGAGCCTGGCCAACCAAGCCCTAACCATACCGTACTAAGCCGTGCGAGGTCCTGCAGTGGAAAAGCGCCATTAGTGTGTGTTTTGCTCCGCTCACCGGTCCGTCACAGTGGGTGGAGCTGCAGGATTTCTGCTTCACACACGTTGCATTCCGCTATTTTATTGTCTTTTTCGGACACCTTAAAATACTGCCAGACCAGTGAAGCCATTTTGGCGAGCTTGTTTTGCCGCGCACAGAGAAAAGTGTCATGTATTTTACGTCATGTGATCGGCTCTCCTGATCGGCCTTTATAGAGAGCACCGATCGATCGGCCGAGAGTGAATATCGGCCGATCGATCGGAGCATCCATATTCATAAGTCGATTCATGCATTTCATTGAGAAAGAAAATAAGTCTCTTTTTTTTGGAGAGTAGGCTACAGACCAGTCTAATTAAGCTCCCATTAGAGCCCCTTCGTAACATCTTAAGTATTTAATTACATGACATATCCAGGCAATGATACACATTTGGAGAAAAACAACATCCTTAGGTATTGTTTTTAGTAGTTTGTCACGCAATAGTGTCAAATCATTGAGAAAAGCACCGACAACAATACAAACCTACAAATCTCTCTCGTGAGAAATAACCCCAAACTGTTCTAACCTTGGCAAGAAATATTGGTTTCATGGATCCCTAGAAACAGATTGAGAAAAAAAATGTTTCAGGACCTTTGAAGAACACCCGCAGGACGCTAAGCTCAGACAGGGCAGTCAGAAAACCTCAGTATATTTAGAGTAAAGTCTCCAAACTTTATGTGTAACTGTAGCCCCGGGTCTGCATGAATAACAGAAACCTGCAGAGCCAAAATGTTCATTAAGTGTTCCATTGTGCATCATCACCTACTGGCTGCTGGAGTTTCTCTGTGTACAGTAAAAAGTCCATGGAGAGACTTCACAATGTTCCTGTTCGGCTTATGTTTTATTCATGCTCTGGATTTGCAGGGCCTGATTGCGTGTCCCAGACGTTTTTCCTCCTTCTTTTTCTTCTTCTTCTTCTTCACACCGTTTGTTGTTTCTGACTTGAACAGAATAATGCATTACAATCTTTGCCATCAAACATGTTCAGTGGCGCTGACAGTGGTGCAGATGCTCATTAGGGAAAGGCGTTCGACCCCGGTGGGCAACTCAAAGTGGAAGCTGCTGTGGCACCATAATGACCTGGAGTCAGGCAGGTGCTTTCAGCCAGATGCCTTTGTGCTGTTTGTGTGTGTTGCTTTTAAGTCGTGGAAATGAACTGGAATTGGTCTTTACCTCAGATTCGCTCCTACCTCTCTAGAGCTGAGAGCGTATTTAAATTTTTCCGTTTAATTTGTGGTGCTGATAATTCAGTTTGCCTGCTGATGGCTGCACTCTTCAGAGACCCTCCCTCATTATTGACACATGAAGGCTGTCTCCCTACCACCTCACCACCCATGATGACTCATACCGAGCTGAACTCTCTCACCGTTCGCACCAACCTCCCCGGATCCTCTTTTCATTGCTTCTGACCTACTTTACACATACAGTGCAGTCCGTAAGAATTTTGGACAAAAACACATTTTCCTTTGTTTTGTCTCTGTACTCCAGCATATTAGATTTGAAATAAATCAATGACCTTAGCTTGGGCCCACAGATCTGATCTGATCTTGTATTCTTCTTTTGATACTTTTGGTTTTTAAGGCTGATATTGGAATTCAATTGATTTCATATTGAAATGCTGCGTGGAGTATTAACAGATAATGCCAATACGCAGGTCATATTATATGAAATATGTTATCCTACGTGAGGTTATAATTGTTTTCAGTGTTGTTCGTTGATAAACACTTCATTATAATTGGTCATGAAAATCATTTTGTTGATCTGCTGCTTATATATTATGAATCAGAAGTTAGAGAAACCAATTTTAGAAAAAACTTACCAGTGTTCAGTGTTGCGTCAGTACTGATTATAAATTATTGTTTGTTGTTTCTGTATTGAAATTTCTTGTTGCCATGCATATGTAGTACACTGATACCATATTTTCAGTAGCGGAAATTGGCCAAAAATATTGTAATAATGTTTGTGCCGTTATTCTCGTCTTTTTTTTCTACTTTGTCTTCCTCTATTTTCCTCTTTCTTCCTCATTCTTGTCTTCCTCTTTATGCCCTTTTAGAATTTAATAAATATAATAATACATTTTTGGATAGCTAATTGAAACATGGGTTAGATTTACTACCCTGTTTTCCCTCAATATTGATGTGACTATAAACACCTTAAATATACAGTACAGCTGACAAATTGACATTTTACCTTCATTTTATTGTTTGACTTAAAATCCAGAAATTGTTTGAATGTCCATATACTCACTGACTACATTTTAAGTACCACTGAGAGCAAATCATTTGGCTATCGCTGAAGCCCAGGTAATTGCTCTCCACAGTCATTTTGAGGGTTTAGATAAAAGCAAGTATCTGAGGTTTCCATCATACAGATTTACACACACACACACACACACACACACACACACACACACACACACACACACACACACACACACACACACACACACACTCATCCTGACTTTACCAGCGGCGGCAGGTGATTCTGACAGAGGCGAGTCACCGCCCTTGTCTCATCTCATCTCATGGCCAGACATTTTGACAGCCTCATCAACCACACAATGAAGGGACAGACAGCGTGGGGGTGTGGGAAGTGGACAAATCTTCATCAAACAGCGCAACATTGAAAAAAAACAGGACATAACAACGTAGATTGGGGATGATGGAAAGAATGTACATCTTGCAGATCATTAAACACTGCAGGAATGTATGTAAATGCAACTCCTGTGGTGTCTGTAACATCTGTATGAATACATACTAATGTGATGATTGAATGACTGCTGTATTAACCCACAAAGAGCTCAGTTTGAGACACAAAGAAGACTGTTGGAGGTCAGCTGCTCCCCACAGACAGACAGGGTTCACTTTATGGCTGATGATGATTGCCTCAATAAATAATGTCAGTGTTTGGGGTTGTACTAAATGCAATATTCATGTCCTGAGACGTCTGGGAGGCAACACAGATTCCTTTTAGGAAAAAACAAGTTGCACAAACTCTCTTTGAGCAAATATCTTGCATGACGCATCTGTATGGGTCACTGGTCAATAGTCTCTTAGCATATTTGACAGACTCCGAAATGAAGGAATTTAGCTGCAGTTCATGCTCATAATAAATCTTCTGTCCATGTTCTCATCAGAACAAACTATTTGCCTGCAGCTCAATTCAAATGGTGCTACGTAAGCAATGAGAAAGCAGATTCACAAAGAAAACAACTGTATTTTCTGTTGAAATTATTTTTCCAGTTTATTTGAAACAAACAGCCACTCAGTCTAAGTACAGCACAATTAAATCAATATGCTGCATATTACAATGGCATTTCATCCACCTAACTTGATTTAATGTACCATAGTTTTTAGATTGCAAGAGAGAAAGACAAGTCAATTGATCTCACTGCTCTCATTATACTCTCTCTCGTACATATACAAACACACACACACTCGTATACACTCGTTCTTTTCATAAATCTATTTTCATACTTCTTCCCATGCTACCTCTTTTGGAGTGCTATTCAGATTTTTATAGTGTACTGACTATGAGACTCAAGGGTCGTCCCTAAAAGTTTCGTAAAGTAAAATGAAGCCGCCACGCGCTCTCCTCACCAGTCGTCCTGGCGCTGTGCAGTAAAAAATACCCTCTTTACGTTTAATAGCTCCCATATTCTACACCTGGCTGCGTCAACATGTATGTGAAGCATATTATGTATCCTTTATTTATTGGCACATCAAGCGCATCTGAAAGTACAAGCACCACTACCTCGTTTTATACACTGTACATGTTTTCTCAGTTTCCCTTCCTGTTAGCGGCTGTGTGTGAAGTAAATAAATCAACATGCAGACTACCGTGAACATGTAGGCTACACAATACATCAATTGTTATTGTTGTTATTGTTAAATCATATGGGACAACACCAAGTCTTTCGTTTTTCCTTGTCCAAGTCACAAGTTATTTAGGACAAGCCCGAGTTAATGCTCTGGTCTATGACAATTAGTCAAGTGCCAGTTCATTGGACACAAGTTCAACTTTCTGGATACAAGTCACCAATCAAGGCAAGCTCCAGTCAAACTATTCATAAAATTAAGTTTCAAGTCAATCAAGACGAGTCAAAGTCAGATTTAAACTCTTTACAGCCAAGTCCAAATCAGGTATTCAGACTAAGCCTGGCCAAATCTCATTATTCTACACAGGATAATAGTTGGGGGTTAAAATCATGGTCCTTTGCCTCTGCATTCAAGATGAGTCCAAGCCAAGTCTCATGTCGCATCATGTCCCAGTCCAATCTTAAGTTATTCAAGACCGTCTTTGAGTCTTGGGTCAGCTGTTTTATTATTGGGGATGTACCCACGTCATGTCTCAAGAGAAGATTGATTCAAGTCAAAAGGAAGAATTTCGAGTAAATTCTCATATCATTCAAGATAAGTCCACGTCAAGTATCGAACCATTTGAAAAACGGTCGTCAAATTCCATCAAAGTCAAGTCTTAAGTCCTTTTTTTGCAAATTGCAAGTCAAACCCTTTGGTCAGTCTTTCATACTAAATACGTTTCTTTCAAGTCCGGCTTAGAGTTCTTATTTTAAAGAAGTTTGGCTTGCATCCAAGTCCAGTTTTACATTTACGATCATACCACCAACTCTTTAAGCACAGTGTCTTACTCAACCTAAAAAAACATATTGGGGTATTTAGATGTTTGCAGATGGTTAACTGGGTGGTAATTTAGGATCGTTTTCTGATATGCTGGTGAAATCATCATTAGGATTTTAAAAGGGCATAGAGACTGAATGGCTGGACAGAGTAAGGAAGAAAGACGGTGGAAGAGTATAGAAAACAAAAGTCTAAATAACAAAAGAAATGCATAATTGTGACCAGCTTTGGCAGTCTTATGGAACCAGCAGAGACACGGCTCCTGCTCCCAGCTCACAGTAGAGACATTGTCCATCTTTCACTTCCTAACAAAGAGCCCGGGTCCTCCACGCTCCACCCCCCTTACCCGGGATGGATGTAGCACTAATGCTGCCCGCACAGGCTCCGCAGCGCTCTTTTTTCTCTTCCTCCAAGGACTTTGACACTTTCTTTTGTACTCGTGGACACTGTATTTCTTCTAGTCCTGTGCTCTTTTTGGTTAGAAAAATAGATAAGGATCTTTAACAGTATTTCTTCACAGCTTGGAACAAAACTAAATAGCAGCATTTGCTTTCTTTGTTACAAATCTCAATATTTACAAGGGCAGGTTTGAAGGATATTATTTGCCTCTTTCTTGTTGAGTGTGTCTTTGAAAAAAGGGTGAATGTCAGGTTCTTGTCATTGCTGTCCATTTTTGCAGCTCATCATGGCAGACAGTGAAGTGGCACTGACCCTGTCATTTTTCTATCACTCAGCATCTCTCTCACAATAACACAGCTGTAATGTAGAGATGAGGTGGAAAGCTACTGCAAATGGAGTCCATTTACGTTCTGCCACGAGAAATCCCGGCCTAACACGGTGAAAACATGATTCTGAAAGCCAGGCTTCTATAATGGTGTGTCTACCTCCTCCATCCACACCTCTTCCACTCTTGTCTCTGTACAAAATCGATAGAAAAGAGGAGAAAAACAGGACGGGTGGTGAAAAGTCTCAATGTTTGAAGAAATGTAACTTAAATTCCAGAGATTACATTCTACTGGGGAAATGTCAAGGCGGATAACATTACCTGTTATCTATCTGGGGTTTAGGCCCAGACTTGGCAACCAATGAATTCACTATTAATGGATGGGCAAGAAAAGAAGCGCGGGGGCGGGCGGCGGGGGATAGTTTTCGACGGGGGGGGGGGGATAGGTTTTCGACTGTAGAGCCATTTTAGTCCTGTGGGTTTTTTTTCCCAGCTCTTGGATTGAGTTCAGATTCAGTCTGCCGCCCTGAAAGTGAGCTTTGTGAGACACAATAGTAAGTTTGTTCTTAAATCGAGGCTGTTTGGTTTCCCTGTGTATTCACCATGATATTCACAGCAATAAAGTGCAATTTAAATGTTATGATATGTTGCGAAATGGGCTTTGTTAATTCTGGAACATTTCTTTATGATCCTTTTTTTTAAACTTTTTACTGCAGGAGGATTCTAAATATAGTACTTTGTGTAAGTGAATTTAAAAGTTTCTTTACACAAACTAACAAAAAAGAGCCTTTAAAAAACAGAATTATGGGATTCACTGCAGCATGTCAGAAAAGAAACAAAGAGTTTTTTGGCATTTAAGTATTGTAATTTAACATGTCTCCACCATGATAGCTGTTCTTATATATTTGGTATGCAAATAGAAATGGTATTTCCACAGGTAATTTTAAAAAGGCAAGTAATTTGTGGTGACATTGGGTATGTCATTGGCTCAAAATATTTGTTGCAGCAGATTTATATGTAAGTTCAACCAAAATCCATTTAGAACAACATTTTTTGCAGAGGGGTGTGATTTTTTCCATTAGGTTTTACTTTGTTCTTTGACTTTTCTTGAAGAAAACAAGTGGCAGCCTTTAAATCACACAAAAACCATGCTTTTTCATTTTCAACTGAGATGCTTAAACAAGTAATAGATAGTCTTTAATAGTAAACTCAAACCAATAAAACCACAACAAGTAATAGTGGAAGTTTGAGTTATGTAAAAAATAATCGTTGATGAAGAGGCATTGAACAGAAAGTATTTTATTCTCTGTGGTCTAAAAGGTGACAGTTCATTGATACTGTACCATGAAACTGTCATTGTGGTTAGCTGCAGTTTAATACCTTGTAAATTAACAGAATGGCTGTTACGGATTGTGAAGGAAGCAGGACCCAAATGCAGATATAAACTGAAAAAACTCCTTTATTTCAGGGCTATGATATAAGCAAAGACAAAACAGAACACTCACCGCAGAACTAGTCAAGGCACAAGACGAACCGACAAAGACAGACAGAAAACCCAGAACTTAAATACACAAAAGACTAATCACACAACAAGACACAGGTGAGGAGGAGGAAACACAGGGGCCACAGGTGAACATAATCAGACAATTAGACACACCAGGGAAACTAACGACAGGGGAAAAAACACAGGGAAAAGGACCAGACAATAAACAGGAGGAAAACATGACAGGGAAAATAGCAAAACGCCCAAACCTAGACATAGAACGTGACATAACCTAAACATACAAAACTACCAACGTGACATGAGCCTAGGAGTGTGACAATGGCAGTAAAACATTTGTATTGATCTTTGTTTGAAGAGTCCTGTTTTACCGTTTTAATGGACAGCCAATGGGTATACATTTTTTTCTTATGGCTGTGTGCAAGTAGAAGAAAAATACTAGCCTTGAATAAATCGAAAATATCGATACTACTTGAGAACCCCTGTCTGAGCCCAGGCTTCCTCTGTGATTGGCTGTTCCCTTTTGGACACCAGGTATAGAGATAAGCTAATTATTCAGGTGCACAGTGGGAGGAGATGGGCTGGGCGATACAAAGCCATGTTAGCAGTTGGCAGTTGTCACTACCACTAATTGCTGCATCTGTCATGGGTGGAGAGGAGAGAGAGCTGTTCCAGCTATCTAAATGCCAAACATGATGTTATCACACCCTGTCAGATTACAGCAAGGCTCCACACCAGCAGCCTACTTTGTTTTCCCCCAGAACCGTCAGGGACTAGATTTAAAATCCAAAAAGCCCTTTTTTTTCCCTGTTATATATCCATCGATCTTTTACAGTCAACATGTGGTCCAATTTAGTGTCTTCCCACAAATCAGATTACATTTGCATCTGTTATTGCAGAACAGTAGAAGCTACAAAGCCAATCTAACATTTCTGGAGAGTGCCAGCACATTTCATTCCCCCTGCTCTGTCACATAAAATTCTCCATCTGACACCGTGCAATAAGAGGGAAAGAGAAGGGGAGCGGGAGAAAGCTCCAGCTTCTGTCACCAAGCCACACCAGGGGCATACTAATATCAGCTCCGTCCAGCTGCTCTCCACGCTCGGACGGGTCGGCTTGATTATGAAACATTACAGAGCCTCCCTGTCCGCCCAGACAAACCGCTGAACTGTGTGTCAGAGAGGTGACTGACCACAATGCAGCGAGGTGACTGGCCATTATGCAACAGTGAAGCATTCTGTCTTTGAGGTGTCTGATTGCCTATTTCTCTGGCGTGGTCTGAAAGTTGGCTTGTGGTTGATTTCCAGTGACATTTAGCCTTGGTTTATATGGGCAAATGTGATCACTGGACTGCCAAATTGATCACCACAAACAGCAAATAAGCTGACTGTGCAGGCATTAGCTTTAGCCCCAGTGTGTAAAGTAAGTATGTGGTATAGGTGCAGATTACACCGAGACCCGTTGCTATGGGTGTGGCCACTTCGATTGAACAATGCAACGTGTCCAATTACTTGAATTTTATAGTTTTTGGAATTAAATCTTGTTCATATCACCCTTTTTATCTGCATTTTATATTTTCCGTCTGTTCCTAGCACATCTACCAGCATCATAACATGAGTGGTTGGTAGTAGTAGTAGTAGTAGGAGTGATTGCATTGGAAGTATGATATTGACCGGCAGCACTTGAACTAAAACATTTATTTATTATTTATATAACATTTCTAGGGAAATGCATCAGAAGAAAGGAGCGCATACAAGGGGGACAGTGCCATGGGAAAACAATGGGTTTGCTGGCGATGTATTTCTAGCAATTGTGGCCACACATTTCGGTGGGATTTAGACCACTCAGACTTCAACCTCAGATTTATTCAAACATTTTTTTGATTCCCAACAAAACCCTCTCTTAGACCCTCTCTTAGTACCACTTCTTCAGAAAAACATTGTCATTTTTGAACAAGTTTTGCCTGTTGCATTCTCCTGCATTGTTCTATTTACAATGCGTCAAGAAACCTCTCAAAATCACTTCGTGTTCAGTCTGGACACAACCTCCAACAAGTTCTCGAGTAAACAAATCAGGTAATTTAGATGTAGACATTCAATCAATTGTTAATATAGAAACTATTGATTCATGGAGCTTTAGGTGTTTGAACAAACAACGCTTTCATTGGCTGGCTATGTCTGACTCAAGATTACTACTAAAACAAACAGAAATGTCCTTGTACTGTCATGGTTTTATGTTTTTGGACTGACATTTTTTATTGAGACTTACACAAGTTCCAGCGCACACGGAGAGAACCAATCCGAATGAATCGAAGTTGGTGTGACTTCTTCCCATGAATAACTGAACCTACTGTATGTTTTTTACTTTGGTCAGCAGGTCAAAGTGTTGCAAACCTTTCACAACTCCAATTATGAGCGCCAGGCAGCCCAATCATAAATACAAACAATTTATGGATTTCATGAAGCGGTCTGCGAAAATGTCAAGGGTTTGCTTGTTTGGTGTTTTACTGGTAAGCAAGCAAGCATTGTGAGGAGCCTGCTGAAAGCCAGGGTTATTGCAGTGTCAACACCTTTAGGAAGATGGGTGTATACTTTGAAAAGAGAGCGAAGTAGACCTCATCACCCTATTAAATTGCAGTTTACATAAAGGTCAGTGATTTCAAGCCAGACATGTTCTAACTAGTGCAAGTGGAGAAACATTAAGGGAGTCTGAGAGAGAAAACCTGGTCACGGTTTGGCGGGTCAAAAAAATGCCTATACTGCTAAATTAAAAGTGGATTCAATTTGGTTTAACATAGGTCACATTTTTTCAACAACATTTGTATTTCAATATTTAAATCGTGATTGGCCAATTATAGAAATACACTATTTGAAATGCAAGTACACACTTTTTGAAATGCTTTTCAAATTAGACATATTTCATTTTCAGTCACGTTTAGCTTTGTTTGCCTCCCATTTGTCTTTTTTCGATCAAAAGAATGCACATTGCGAAACAATCCACCTTAGATGGTAATTTCTTATAAAAAAATGGGAGGATTTTTACGAACCTAGAAGAGTCAACACACTTCCTATTAGGTAATCCCTCACCAGGCTTCTGTAAAGTCAGGCGGATATTCTGTTGTAGTCCTGTAGCATCAACCGGTCTTAGCGCTGGGCTGTCAGAGCCGGTGTGCTGGTAGCCCCCGGGCATGAAGCTGTGCTGGGGGAAGTATGAGGGACTACTTTAAATGTTCCCAGTGGAAAGCTAGTGTGCCGCTAACATACCATGAAGTTTTGAACGTGCAGGATCAGCAGGATTGCGCAGGACACTTAAGGATCAAAGCTCAGCAGAACGTCTTTGAATTCTGGAGGTGCATGAGTCAGAATTGAAAGTTAAAAGTCAAAGGAAGCCGTAGCGACAGAATTTTGCGAGTGATTGTATTCATCAGTGTCTCCCTGTGAGGGATTTGATTTAAATACGGGGAAGGAGCAGTGAATATAAATATGATGTGACTGTGCTGCAGTCTAACAATCACTGGCAACTTCCTCTGTGGTTGCAGCCTTCAAATGGAGCCCCACACATTCACTCGTCTGTATAAGGAATGTCACACACTTTGTCATGACTTAACAAACTCAGGAGGAGACTCGGCTGTCATTCGCATGTCCATCCCTCTTGTAATCATTTTCCTTCCTTCATACCATCAGGAGGGATTGCTTTTGAGAAAATGACATGTAGCTTTTAATTAGAGCTTCACTGTCACTGCTCATTTTACATTCGACACAGAAATCTAGACACAAATATCCTCTGCCAAATGATAAATGTATACTTAATTTTAATGGATACATAATAGTCAGTAATACCGTGTTAAACTGGCGCAGGAGTACAATAAAAATAGTCCACTGCTGTCATTATGCAGCCTGGGCTATTAAAAATGACATTTCAATTTATTTAACCAGATAAAAAGCATTGAGATAAAATCTCACTTACAATGCTGACCGGGCCAAGAAGGCAGCAACGTTACACATAACACATAACACAACATATAAAATACAGAGAAAATAACTAAGAAAAAAAAAGACGAAAAAAGCAGTTACTACATTGTGCACATTAGGACAGTAAGAAAGGCACTACTTATTACTGCAAGAGCAGCTGGTGGTAAGGACAACTTCAATTTAAAACATGCTATAGAGACAAGTGCCGTCAGTTTGAGGTGTGATTGAAGGTCATTCCAAGACCAAGGACCATGATAAAAGAGACTCCTTTTTCCAGCCTCAGTCCGCACAGCAGGTACCTGGAACCATATCCAGGCACTGGATCTGAGGTTGTAAGAGTCACAAACTGGAGCAAATCTGGCACATATGTACAGTGNTAATTTTACATATTGGTTTACCTTCAATTACCTAACCAACATACTTATTAAACCAAATGTGTGATCGTTAACTTATGCTAACGTAGGCGACGTTGAGGCGCATCTTAGACTGCTGGCTAAAAATAAACGTAAATACAGTAGGATTGTTATTCACGTC
>NW_011336801.1:102579-103385 GCF_000735185.1 Notothenia coriiceps | reverse complement strand
TATGATCATAGTGAAGATGAACACCTTTCCAACCTCTAGACCCATGACACACAGCAGTACCTCGGAAACCATAATCCAGGCACGGATCGTGAGGTTGTGACAGAGTCCACAAACTGGAGCAAATCTGGAAGCATATGTAACAGTGCGGAAGCTTTCCTAAAATGGCTTTAACATAATAAAAACCATGCTGCATCCTACGCATTAGTGAGCGAGACCATCCAGTAGCAACAGTGTGCAATGATGAGTCCTCATAGGGTGCATTTGATATCAATAACGCAGTGCAAGCATGGGAGAGTGGGTCAAGTTTGGCCAAGACAGTGGGACAGGCAAATCTATAAATGGTGTCACCATAGTCCAGCTGGGACAGGAATAAGCCAGAGACCAACCTTTTACGGGATGAAGTTGAAAAACAACATTTAAGTCTGTAAAGGAAGCCAAGAGTGAATTTCAATTTCTATTAAATTTCAATTAAACAAGACTGCTTTGTGAACTATGTTTCGGGATAAACACATTTTCTCCTGGATTACATTTTTTTTGATGTATCATATTTATACAAAAGAGCATGGATGAATGGATATATTGGTCAAGCAAACATGTCACTTTGACCCAGGAGATTGTTGTTGGTACACTGTGTGAAACCAAAAGTCAACGTTGAATTAATTTTACATATTGGTTTACCTTCAATTACCTAACCAACATACTTATTAAAACAAATGTGTGATCGTTAACTTATGCTCACCAAGTATTTATGGTGCATTTTAGTTTTAGTTCCAATCCATTACAGCTGCAACTGCCAACGGCACACA
>NW_011336801.1:66326-102513 GCF_000735185.1 Notothenia coriiceps | reverse complement strand
TATGATCATAGTGAAGATGAACACCTTTCCAACCTCTAGACCCATGACACACAGCAGTACCTCGGAAACCATAATCCAGGCACGGATCGTGAGGTTGTGACAGAGTCCACAAACTGGAGCAAATCTGGAAGCATATGTAACAGTGCGGAAGCTTTCCTAAAATGGCTTTAACATAATAAAAACCATGCTGCATCCTACGCATTAGTGAGCGAGACCATCCAGTAGCAACAGTGTGCAATGATGAGTCCTCATAGGGTGCATTTGATATCAATAACGCAGTGCAAGCATGGTAGGTGGGTCAGTTGGCCAAGACAGAGGGACAGGCAAAGTCTATAAATGGTGTCCCATAGTCCAGCTGGGAACAGGATAAAGCAGAGACCAACTTTTACGGGAATGAAGTTCAAAAACAACATTTAAGGTCTGTAAAGGAAGCGCCAAGAGTGAATTTTCAATTTCTATAAATTTCAATTAACAAGACTGCTTTGTGAACTATGTTTTCGGGATACTAACACATTTTGGACTACCTATGTTGCAAATGTATTATCTTTTCAATTTACACACGGCATCTATTGCACGTCTGTCCGTCCTGGGAGAGGGATCCCTCCTCTGTTGCTCTCCCTGAGGTTTCTCCCATTTTTCCCTTTAAACTGTGGGTTTTCTCTGGAAGTTTTTCCTTGTACGATGTGAGGGTCTAAGGACAGAGGGTGTCGTATTGTCATACTGATATTCTGTACAAACTGTGAAGTCCACTGAGACAAATGTAACATTTGTGATATTGGGCTATATAAATAAACATTGATTGATTGATGCTCACCTAGTATTTATGGTGCATTTTAGTTTTAGTTCCAATCCATTACAGCTGCAACCATGTGAAAGCATTTCTCTTGAAACCTAAATAAGAACGTGGCTTGATTGGTAAGGTCATTTTAAGGTCAACTTAAAATCTACAATATATTTAAGAAAAATAAAACCTGATGATAGACTTCCAGTGTGTATTACCAGTCAGTCTATACGTGGCACACAATCTGAACACAAACAACTTGTCTCAACAAAAATGAAACCCTTTAAGTTAGGCGGTGTTCATTACAGTTGGCCTATATATTACCTTTGCTTTTTGTTACTGGTCACAAACCCCACATGGCTGAAAATTACTGAATGGCCTGAACCTGTGAAAATAATCACCACGTCAGTTTATTTACTGTCTCTAACCAAAACGCCAGACAGGGAACACTCTGCACTTATGATAGATGACTTGCTGTGAAAAATTTAATTTGACATCCCTCATTAGTAATTCATTAGCTCAGACAAGGAACAGGAACAACATTGCTGATTCATTTCACCTCAGTGGATAGCCTCTATGCCCTTGGGCCAAGGGCAGCCTTTTTTACAGTGTGTTGCACCATGCTATCATTAACATATTGAACACTGGCACCGAGCATTATCGCAACTCTTTTGTGTGTCTTTGATGGCTTCCACCGTGAAAGACGTTGACAGAAACGGCTGAAGTTGAAAAGTGACACTTCATGTTTGCCCAGCTCCGCCACTTCACAGAGAAGTAGTGCTGCATCAGACGGAGAGTGCCACAGCGATGCTTAGTGTCATGATTTATGCTTTATGACACTGAGAGCTTCTGTGGCAGCTCGCCCAACCCAATCTCGTAGTCTCCTTGTCACCGCAAGACTCCGCGTGATACTTTAGCCTGCCAGTCTTCCCGGGAAGAGTCCCTCTGCCTCTGCTTCCTGATACACAAACACATTCTTCTTAGCATTCACCACCTTGGATCGGAGCTACACACAGCCCAGTACATCCCATCCCATTGTTGAAAGGACACGCACAATACAGGGGCAATTTATCCTTCACATATACCCACTTATTTTCTCTTCCTCCCCTTCCCCCAGGTGTCATAAAGTTTCTCCTTTGTGCTATTAACTCTGTCGGATTCCTCTCGTAGGACTTGCAGACTGACCGATCCATGTTTTTCAGGTCTGAGCCTTGAATTCCTGTGGGCACCATTATGGTCCTATTTCCTCTGGTCATTTCTTTCTCTCCCTTCAGCAGTGGAAGCTCTTGGAAGTGAATCACTCCCCCTCTTGTCCTCCTCCTCCTTCCTGCTGCCTCCTCCTCTTCCCTAGCCTCAGACATGAACTCTGTAAACACTGAAGCTTTGTTTGCAGCGGTTGTGGTCAGTCTGTAGCGTAAAGTCGATTCTTTACGGAGCATCAGTATGTGTACGGCCACCACCGGGTTAGCAAACTGCCTATTTGGTTGACCAGTAGAGACAAGAGGGTGGCAAAAATGCAAAGCAACTGTGACTGGTGTTGTCTGCGGCTTACGTATCATCCAAATACCCATAGGCGTATTTTAAAACCACAAGTCCTCCTTTTAATGTGGTCTCAATGTCACGGTTGCCACATGTGAGCGTGTACATCTTACTGGAATAGTTGAAACACTTGTAACTGGCTAAGATCAATGGAAATTAAATTAAGGATAGTTGCACCACCTGGGACTGATACAAAGACAGATTTGGATGAATCATACTTCACCTAAAATAATAATGACTTCAGATTTAGATACACAGACTAACAAAAATGCCCAGTGCTCAAACAAACATCTGATCAAAAGAGAACGTTTTTTTTATGTACTTCAAAAATAGTGCTGTCACTCTTTGCAACACACCAAAAGCAAAGCCTCTGTTTAGAAGAAAGTGGACACATGGCGCCAGCTAGCCTCCAGTACTCTCACATTTAACACCAAAGTTCAATGGCAGACATTTTGCAGAATCTGCAGTGCACTAAATATTTAGAATCCTCATAAAACTCAGAAAGGTTGACACTTTCTCTTGTTTTCAGGAGAGGAATCAGCTATTCTGCTCTATCCATTACAAAAAAAGGCATCTATATGTTCAAACTAAACCTTATATTTACCAAGTATAATGTTTACCATCTTAAGCATGCTTGTACTGTATTTGCTAGTGTTGTAGCATTTTTATTCATCAAATATGGATAAAGAATCAAACCATTCAGCTGTCTTTGTCATATTTTATTTCTTGCAAGAAAGGTTCAGTCATTCATACAGAGAGCATACTGTCTGCAGAGTGAAAGACGAAGAGTAGAGTTTGGGTTGCATGTTTAAACACAGAGAGAGGAGAAAGGGGGAGGGGGGTCAAGCTTGTTGATAATGAAAGGAGCCTTCTGGAAGTTAAGGGAGTTAGGGAGGCAGTATCAGGATGTTCTTAGTTCAACAGAAGTTGAAGGTCATATTGTTGATGCACATAAAATGTATCGAGCAAGATCCAGACAAATCTTCTTAATAAGGACATTTCCCAAGATTAGCAAAAAAACGTGAAAGCCAGTAAATAGAGATAAACATTAGCAAGTAAGAATCACACAATGATATTATTAAAGTAAATAAGTGAGCAAAATACCTTTCTAGCACTAAACCAGTGAATTGGGCAGAGGTTGACTGTTGTGGATGTTGTTGTTGTCCAGTGTGTAGGATTAGGTGGCATCTAGCAGTGAGGCTGCAGAAAACCAACTAAATAGTAAGCATTTTGGAGAACTATTGTGACCTTTACGTAAGATTAAATAAAGTGATAGGCCCTTTTTATAGCGAGAGTTTGGTTTGTCCATTGTGAGCTACACTGCAGAAGCATGGCGGTAGAGAACCTACTTCCCACGTAGATATGAAAGGCTCATTATAAGCTAACAAAAATGCAACAATTTTCACTTCCAGGTGGTCATACACTAATGAAAAGCTAGTTTTGAATATTATATTACATTTCTGCAATAAATCCCCCTTAATCCAATACACGTAGGTCATATAGTGGCAGTAAATGAAAAGAACACCAAACCAAATTCAAGGTTAGTTCATTTAACTTTGAGGTGCACATAAATGTTTCTAACAAATATTGTGCCAATCCATGCAGTACATTTTGAAGTGTTACACTACGATACATGAGACGAGGCATGACCAAATAAGAAGGGTTCAATCTCTAAAGACCAGAACTATCTGTGCTAAATGTCATGGCAAATCAACCAATACTTATTATCATATTAAAGTTGAGATATTTCACTCTGGACCAAATTGGATCAGGTTTAAATCAGTGGTTAAAGTAAATGCTGGCTACTAAAAAGTGTGATTCTGATACTATCACGATACAACTGATGGCTTTGAGGCGCTGACATTCACTCACTGCTGGTAACTCTCCTGGCATCTCCACTATCTTTGATTTCTTGAAGGCATTTCCGAAATGCAGTTGGAGCTGGCTCACATGAATCTAAACATCTGTTGAATAAATCACACTCAGGCAACAGAGTCACCGCCCAGGGTTTTGGTTGCAGTCGTCTCTTACCTCTGCTGTGATCTTTCCCCATTCATTAGGGTGAAGAGAAGCTCATCCAGTGGTACTCCATTGACTCTAATTACATCTTTCCAATCAAAAACCCAGACTGCAATTTTTCAGGCTGTGGATAAAGAAATTAAATGAATTTTTAATCAAGTTTATTTTCTGATGGAACGTATAGAGAGGATGCCCAAAGACATGAACAACAGGTAGACGAATAACCCTCCTCTTGAATTAAGTACGGTTACTGTGAGGCATTTTGCATTCAGCTCCACAGGGGTCAGAGATGCAAGCAGAAATGTAATTTATCAGAGGCTCTTCACTGTATGTGGTTTCCTGCTAAATCTCTACAGCGTGATAGCACTCTTTCTTATTGGCTTGTGTGTCAATAGGACACATTCGCTAGTCTAAAACTTTAATTATCTCATTTTTTTCAATGTAGTTTCAGATGTAGCAATAAAGATTCTAAGCAAAACGCTGAAAATGTGTATGTAACTTGATTTAACAAACCTTCTGTGACATGTGAAGTTGCATTGGATTTAGAATTTGTTTGTACGATATCTTATTTGTGCCATAAGTACCCAACACAAATCATTTGTGTACTGATTTATATAATTCACTTATTTATATTAATCTTCCATACGTTTTGTAGTGTACAAAATATAGATTTCCTCTATGTGGTTCTACATAGTATTTGACAAAGATATGTATAAATTCTTGCACATTTGGTGGATTTATTATGCATATATTGTTTGCCTTATTTGAGGTATTTGTCCCCTGTGATGTGAAAACTGTCTTTGGTCATGTAAAGATAAAAACAAAAAGAAGATGTTGAGCCTAGAACTTCTAAAAACCTGTCACATTCGCCTTCTTAAAGATTCATAAGGACTGCAGAAGTGTCCACAACCAAGGAATAAATCAGCTGAGAGTATGACAACTGAAAGGATTGTTCTGGAAGTCACAATGTCCTTCAGATCTGCAGCGAGGATAACATCATTCAGAGGACCTTGCTCCTAATCAACATATATATATCCCCTCTGGTGTGGACAGAAAAACGGTCAGTGCACATTACTCTTAAATGATGCGTAATTTGCCCTTTAAGATGCACATGTATTTGATCAGTGCACTCAGATGTCATAAACCCGATGCAAAAGACCCATTAATATGAGCTCTGGCAGGCGAGTCCAATGTGTTCCTGTGATTTATCTGTGGTGGAAAAGGAAAAAAAACAAATAGCATATACTATTCCAGCAGTGAATCAGTCATAATTCTCAAACTGGCACCTCATTCTCCTCATTTATAATGGGTGCAGAGTTGGATCATTTATCGTCTTCTTGACGGCAACTTTACCTGAATTAAATTTCAGTTGCCATACTTTGATTACATCCTTGCTAAGTACCACCATCTGATTTCTCCATTATGTAAGGTATGAATACAAATGGGCTGGCTGAGAGAGAGACAAAGGGGCAGAAGGAGAGAAAGGACACAGGGAGAGATAACAAATTAAAGGAAAGTCGGTCGGAGAGACAGGGAAAAAAAGAGGCGAGGAACAAAGGGCTGAATTGAGAGCAGCCATCCACTCTGGATGAGCCCCTCTTGACCTTCTTGGTCTGGAGTATTGTGGTGGAACACACATCAGTGTTTGAAGCCAGCCTTGCACCACACGCTTGAATGGACCGGGCGGACAGTTGGCACCGAGTGTGTGTGGCAAAAAATCAAGCGGCTTAAAAAGGAGCATCTTCAGGTTTTGGCTGAGGCTGTCAAAGGCTGGACCTCGGTGTTCCAAGATTCTCTCAGAGCCTGTGGCCTGTCACTCCTCTGCCAAAACTGGAGCTCATTTGTGGAATACGCCATGCCTTTCTATCGGGGCTTAGCGGGATGCAGGTTTCAGCGAAGTGCAGGATCAAAGCATGCACAGGGCCCAAGAGCATGGCTGGGTGTCACCCGGTGATAACCCTCACATCGCCTTCCAGGCTGGATTCCACTCATATTTCACAAGCAAGCTCTGGGCCACACTCGTCTCTCAGCTGCACTTCGTATGAAATAATAACCTGACCTGGATGCTAGGCTGGGTGCACTCTCGCCCTGAAAGACAAGGGTTGTTTTGAAAGTGCAGCTGATGAAACAACACTCTGAGATGAGTAAAGCTTGTAACCGGTGGTGGAAATTATATTTATTCTTAATGATATGCAGAGATGGCAAAAGTACACACATCCTTTACTCAAGTAGAAGTACAGATACTCGTGTTACTGACTATACTTCTTTACTCAAGTAAAAGTAAGTAAAAAGTACCCATAACTACCATCTGTTTTAAAGAGTAACTGACCTCACTTTATATAAATAGAACAATAATGTCATTGTTAGCTAATAAATGTTTCCATGCTGAACAACGGCAACATGACAACGTTTTCATTGGTCCCTCTTCTTTAGAGAAGACCAGGAAATGAAGGATACAAGGATCGTGTTAAAATAAATAGGCACGCAATGACTCTAAATAATAACGATCACGCCACCAAACACAGATTAAAACTAAAGTAACCAGCCTGTTTTGAAAATGTAAGAAGTAGAAAGTACAGGTATTAGTGTTAAAAATGTAAGAAGTAAAGAGTCGTCAGATAAATAAGTAGTGGAGTAAAGTACAGATACCAGAAAAACGTACTTAAGTACAGTAACAAAGTATTTGTACTCAACTACTTCCCACCTCTGATGATATGTTTCTTAAAACTTCAGTACAGTTCTTAAAGGGGAAAATTGAGTGCAGATCGCTGTTTCATGAGCCGTCAATCGCATCAAACGATCCTTATCAGCAGTAGTTTGTTCCAAAACTTCAGTGACATGATAACAGATGAGAAAGACCATGAGAAGTGGTTTAAAAGACCGGGGGAAAAGCAAGTAAGTGTAAACATTCCACCCTTCTCCGGATAAGTCAAATAAAAAATACTTGCACTCAATGGAAAGCCTTTCAAGAGGAGTTTGCTAGAAGTACGCCATTAAAAGGGCAAAGCATTAAGCTAATTAGAGTGGATTTCATTGCTCCATAACAGCATGCAATATGTTTCCATGTATGTACATCCGTTTTAAAAATGAAATATCGGCCGTCTGTCGCGTATCTGCCAACCCACCTGGTTCTGAATAAACAGAGAATGGAAAGCAAGTACAAAGTTGTTTATCTGCCGCTCTCCATTCAACCTACATACAGTAAAGGTCAAATTGTATTCGCACCAGCATATATATATATATATTGGAGATTAAATCTTCCTCAGATAACACCCGTCAGATCCGTATTGCATTAGTAATTCCACGACTGCTGCTGTTTATATTATTGTTGTTGTGAAATGTTAAGTGATGCGGTGTGAGCAGCAGGATTTATGCTGCCTGAAGGTCAGCACTCGGGGGGCGGAGAGCCTTCTACTGTCTCTGGAGCCGGCCAGAGGTTGTTGCCGCAACATCCAGCTCATCTTCAGGGAACAAAAAGTGTCAAATATGTCAAATCTCTGTCAGTGGAGGTCCCGGTGTAGCGCTGGTCTGGAGGATTGGGTGACAGGTTGAAGGACTGAACATCCACGTTGTGGCTTTTAGGGTTCAACCGTGTTATTCTGGGACTTCTTACCTTGATGTGAGTAAGTCTTGAGTATCTGTGCATTTCCTGTTATTTTAAGCCTTGTGTTCAACACCTGCCATATAAGGGTGTTCAGTCACTTCATTTGAGAACTTATTTTCATTCGGTAAAGGCACAGCACCATCTAGTGTTACTTCTAGTCATTTCACAATATGCCTGTTTTTACCTTGACATTTGAAATGATCTGTATGCTTTGCGGTGTTGGGTGAATAATGCCGACCCGTTATTGTGCTTAAATGACTTGTTTAAAATCCCTTCAAATATGTGACAGTTGGGTGTAAAAAGAGCTGCTTCAGCTTTGATTTCGATCCCTTTTCTGAGTCAGTGTGCTGATTTTTAGCTAACTGGAAACTCTGAACGTTCTTCCTGAAACAGGCCTCTGAATTATTTTACACAAAAAGCAGGACAGGGAATATAACTGCAATAATTTATTTGAGGCTCACTGGATTATGCAAAAACTTGAGGGTACAAACATTTACATTGTTTTGCAACAGATAAAACATTCATTCAAAAGTTAATTGTTAATTAAAGCTTAATGAAAGATTTTCCAAGAATAAAACTTAATTGCACTATAATTCAGACCCTATCTTTTAAAGATTCGGAATCTGGAAATATTCCATTCAATGAAAATAATTTTAAATGTGCGGAAACCCTGGTGTTGAGAATATAGCTGGCCCAATATGTAACTTCTTTCAAGTCCTGCACAACAGTCAGACTTAACCAAAATAAAGAAAAGTGTACATCTCAAAATTCCAATAAAATCTTCCCAGCTTTCTACTGCACTGGCAACGATTCTTTTTTTCAAATGAAAAGGTTTTGGTGTTGCCTAAGGCAGCCTTACAGAACCTTTTCTTTACAGCAGTTTTTCTGTATAAGAATGTAGCCTCATAGAAGCACTCTACACAGTCTCATTCTACTGTATTTCTACAGTAATATACTTTAAAAAGACCCCGTACATTTGAAATTAAAAGAAACTACTGAATGTTAAGCAACAACTTGACAGGATTATCGTCATGAAGGTGGTCTGTGCATTGTGGAAATGACGGTTTTGGTTCAGAAGGACAAGATGGTTCTCTGGATGATGTCGATACATTCGTGCATCTCGTCCTCTTTAATGATGAGGGGGGGTGCCAGGCGGATGATGTCCCCGTGTGTGGGCTTGGCCAGCAGTCCGTTGTCACGAAGGCGTAAGCAAACCTCCCAGGCGTTATAGTCTGTGGGAAGTGTTCAAATATGAAAGTCAGATAAAGCGAGCTGCAAATCATTGTTTACATTTCAATTGTCTTACAAAGGACATTGTAGGAATGGCAAGTGTGAAGGTGCCATAAATAATGAGAAATCCACCCCAAAGTAAAATTCTCTTTTAAATATGTTGGGAATCTCACTTTCAAATTTGTATTTTTAAAACAGTTCATCCTAGAGATGGATAGCAAATAGCCCCAGTATAGTCCAGACTCCAAGGAAATGCTATCCCAGTCACTAATTCATATCAACCAAGCCTTCATTTAAAAAAAAAATTACCGAATGACATCACAAATTGTTGTCTTGATGCTGATTTCCAGTACATATAGACAGCAATATCATACTTGTATACTAGACTCAAACTCTAATAGTTTAAATTGTGTGGGTTAGGATTGTTACTTTTGGTCTCTTTGATGACGAATGCGTTGAGGAGGCCTTTCCCTCTGACTGTTGTCACGATGTCTTTGGGCAGTTTTCTCAGCTCGCTCCGCAGCAGCTCTCCCATCTTCTGAGAGTTCTCTGCCAGCTTCTCTTCCTCAAGCACCTGCAAAATGAATCATTTCCAAAAATGTAACATGTGTACTTTTCTTCTGATGCTTAATAGTCTATGGAGGTAGCTGGGGCGGCTTTGGCTGAGGAGGTGGAGCAGTTGTCCACCAATCAGTGGGATGGTTAGATCCCAAGCCCATCAGTCAACATGTCGAAATGTCAATTAGTCAAAGTATCCTTGCGCAAGAGCACTTGGCACATTGGTTACTTATCAAAAATAGCTCCCAATGGTGTGTGAGAATGTTATGGCGCGTTTCCACTGCAGCGCGGAGCTCGCTTTAAGCGTGCCGAGCCGTGCGGGGCCCGTTTTTGGTTGTGCTTCCACTTGGCCTAGTTTTGGCCCCGGCCTACTTTTTCTGGCCCGACTAAATCGTGGTTCTATCGAGGCCAACACACAGGGCTGAGTCGGGCTGAGTTTGCTAAACTAGAGAGAATCGCTGTCAAGGGGGCTACAACTACAACGAAATGAACATATTTGACCGTGATTTAATTGTAATACAGGTTTCAAAATGATGCCGAAGTAACAACATACTGATACCGGTTAGTAAAAACCATGAATTAATGCTTTGACCAGTCTGCAGACAGACGGCAGGCGAAAAACCTTTTAAAATGCGTGATCTTCTTATTATAGACACATGCATTTCAAAACATTTGGTCTACCTACGCTGTAAAATGTATTATCTCTTTGATTTACACACGGCATCTATTGCACGTCTGTCCGTCCTGGGAGAGGGATCCCTCCTCTGTTGCTCTCCCAGAGGTTTTCTCCCATTTTCCCCTTTAAACTGTGGGTTTTTCTCCGGAGGTTTTTCATTGTACGGTCTAAGGACAGAGGGTGTCGTTTTCTCATACTGATATTCTGCACAAACGGTGCTGCTGTAAAGTGTCTTTACTGTAGGGTATTTTTATTATATGTACAGCACTTTGGCTCGACCAAAAATCATTTAAAAATGTGCTATATAAATAAAACTTGATTTGATTTGTTGTCTAAATGGAGATCGGCTAAGCTAACGCAATATAGGCTATATGCTCCGACCGTCCACACTCACAACGGCCTATACAGACATAAATAAACCAGCGACTGTATTCGCCATGACACAGACAGTCTGTGGTTTGTACTTGTTTAACTTTTGTCTAGTTTCTGAATAGATATGAGGAGCTTGAGTGCAAACAGCTAACGGCTGATGTTGTTTTTTCTGGGGTGCTCACGGGTGCTCATTGAAGATGATGTCACGGCTCCGCCTACAGGAGGGTCTAATAGTTACTGCCCCAGCTCCTAAACTGTAATGGAAGCACAGCATTAAAGTGAGCCGGGCCTAATAAGGCCTAACCAAACCGAGCGAGGTCTGCGGTGGAAATGCGCCATAAGTCTCCCTGAGCAGGTTGCAACTTGGACGTCAGCCTGTATAATAATAATAATAATAATAGCCGGTGATTGTTGTACTCGTAAGAGTTCCTTTAGCTGTCGCAAAGAGTGAAAAAGCGCTGTATAAATGCTGTTCTATTTAACATTTAGCTGTAGAGGCTTTCAATTATTTTAACTTTCTGGTATGTTGCATATTATAGTGTAAAGCAATAGAGGTTGTTTGAGGGTAGACAGGCAAATACATTTTGGACACTGACCTCTAGTGCAGCCATGGCGACCTGACAGGCCACAGGGTTTCCTCCATATGTGGACCCGTGCTCTCCAGGCTTGATGGTCAGCATGATCTCATCATCACACAGCACAGCCGAAACCTGATGCACACAAACACAGAGCATGTTCAATCAAAGGTTAAAGTTACATAACTAATCTGATTCATACTCTTGTCCAAAATAACTGGACTCTGGAGTAATTGCAAAATAAATCTGTAGGGATGTTATTGTTGATAACTTGATAAAGTGCTTACAGGATAAACTCCTCCAGAAAGAGCTTTGCCCAGGACCACGATATCTGGGCGGACCTCCTCGTGGTCCACAGCCAGGCGCCGGCCGGTCCTCGCCAAACCCGTCTGCACCTCGTCATCGATCCACAGCACCTGCACAAACATAAGAGGACTTTAGTGGTCATTTTCACAGCAGGTTGCTACAGCGCTCGGTGTCTTGGTGTGACCCGTAGATTCCTTCATTTACAATGTGTAATAATAACTGATGGAGCTACATTCTTATTTTTTTAACCAGTTTATCCCCAGGGGGTTCTAACTAGGGGAGATTGGGGGAATGAAAGTGAAATGTGACATAAAATGAAGTGAAATCAAGAATGAAGTAAAGAGATACAATAGTTTTGTGGAATGTTACAGTTTTCCCGACTTCAGAGTCAGAAACTATAGTGCCATGAGACCTTTTTTATGTATTGGGATCATTTGGCTCAATGGGATCCAATAACTTAAATCATGATGCAATTGGCATTTAGAAATAAAAAACCGAATCAAAACAAAGCAAGTAAACCATGGGGGCAAAGCACTTCTTTAGTGACTTTATGTTTATTTGATGTGAACAATGGAATTCTTCAGGTGTAGGGATATCATATTTGAAAATGTGTACTGAAATCAAAAACACAAAATAGATTGCCCCATGTTTGCAAAAATTGCGGATCTACTAACTTTCATTAGCTGAGCAAAATAAACCCGTGTTATTTTTGGCACAATTGAACTTTGCTGCTCTCAACTTGAACCGGGTCTCTTCTTGTGAAAACAGGTCACCTGGAAGTCTTCTCTACTTAAGTTCGTACAAGATAACAAAATACATAAAGGGCAAAAATGAAGCGCAGACTGCAGTTTGCCCTCAATTAATTTGAGGTTAAGGAGGAGACAGTCTGCCGCTGCGGTGCGTTTGTGCTTAATGTCTTTGAACTCCTAACGGCCCGTCCACACACAGGCATGAAAAAAATCTTTCAAAGCTTCGCCCATTCACTTGAATGGGGTGACGTAGAAGATTTTTTTATCTTCGCCGAACTGCATTGTGGGGAGCGGAGCATGGCTTTGCAAGCATCGTGAGCATCAAAAGTTGAGCAATGTTCAACTTTTGATTCTCCCGATGCTTTCGAAGCTGGCATCAGCCAATCAAATCCCGTTTATGCAAATCCCGCCAGTACAAGCGCTAGCCAATCAAACCGCGTGTAAGCTGGGAGAGCCAGACCGCAGTTCATTTCCTCATATTCCAAACGAGAAATTACGGTAGCAAATCACCCGGTTCTTTACGACCAGAACTATTTACCGGGATACAAACCGGAGGAACCAGGCATGGAGGGAGGTGGCAGAGACAGTGGGTGAAACTGGTAGGTTTTCGCCTGTTTGGAGAGTTTATATCCAGTTTACTTCGTTTTAACATTCCTATTGCTTTGTATGTCGGAGGCGGGAGATTTATGTGATTTGTTGTTGGTCGCAAAAAATCGCCAAGCTTCAGACACGCCCAGCATCAAGATTTTTTTCATGCCTGTATGTGGACGGGCCGTAAGAGACTTTCATAATTACAAAATATTTTTTTTCCATTTTTAGGAAAATACCATGCCCTAAAAGCTGTGCATATGGTTATTAAACATGCAAAAAACAAACTACAAAATGTTGTTCCTAGATTGGTGTGCTGTACAACCTCAGTCCAGGAAGTAGATGGAAGATCTTTTTTGCATTTTCATTATTTTTGTGTGACTCACGTTGTATTTGGTGCAAAGTTCTCTGACTTTGGTCAGGTAGCCCTTGTCTGGCACCACCACACCAGCCTCCCCCTGGATGGGCTCCACCATGAACGCAGCAACATTTGGATCCTGAAGAGCTTTCTGGAGTAAAAAAAAACAAAACTAGTCAGACATTTCTTTCTGTTACCATAGGTAACACTTTCAATAAATACGAGCCGCTTTAGTCAATCATTTGGGTTTCTATGTTAACATGGAAAAGCAAAAGCTTCTTAGATAACATATGTGTAGAAATATGCAACTGCAAAAGGTGATTGGACCCCTTGGTTTACATAGTGAAGGATTCATGTCTGCTTGTTCTGAGGAAGTTAATGAATTAAACATTGTTTTTTACCTTAAAAGTGGACCGCCAAATTTCCACATCAAAGTCTGTTTGCAGGTCTTTGGGAGTGCTACAGAATATATAAAAAAAAAAATGCATGCATGTTTTTTATGAAGCCTTTGTGTGACTCCAGAGGCTTAAAAATGCCCTCATTGCTTGGGGCGGATGACTAGGGTTAGGGTGTGCAGATGTGACATTCCTTCCTGTTGGATCCACCCAGCAGAAACATGAACACTGAAAATAAGCATAAGGAAACTTTGCTGTCTCTAACGTCAGTGTTTCTGTATGATTCCAGTAATAAAGTGAACCACTAATCTTGCAGGTGAACTTTTCTTGTAGTTAGTTAGGTACGTTGTTTAAAGAGAGTCCAGAATCTGGTGAGCCTGGTTTGCTGTGGCTGAAACCTCACCATTTAATTTAAGCATTTTACAAGGCACTTGACAGCTGTGTTTGACACTTTTTCACAAATAAGCTGCTTGTGAGAGCCTGAAACTCTCACAGGTCATTCCACCGAAGTGACACTGTGTCTAACAATGATATTCAAACAGAAATTAAAGAGACTGTGCGATATGTTTGTATCTTGTTGGTCGAACGCACTTATTGTAAGTCGCTTTGGATAAAAGCGTCAGCTAAATGCAATGTAATGTAGATTGCATCAAAACCGATACCTCCAGTTCTGGGATGTTGTTGTAAGGGATCATTTCAAAGCCTGGCATGAAGGGACCGAAGCCTTCATAACTGCTGGGGTCTGTAGAGCTGGAGATGGCCGCCAGGGTGCGGCCCCAGAAGTTTCCATCTAACAAACACAGAGTAAATGAGATGGAATATTCATCATGCTGCTCTTAGTTTACATAATGTATGACATGTGGTACCTTATCCTGTCTTTGTTGTGAGCATCGGATTAAGGTTGAGTTGGTAATGTATTGTGGTATTATCCTAAATGTAAAGGATCACTGTAAAAATGTTTGTATTTGTATAACATTTAACTTGGTATCTAAATGTACAATGTGATTTAGAGTGTTATCGCGAGGTTGTCAAAAGGTTGACATTTACTTCTGACAAATATTCTCAGTTTTAGAAGTATTGGACTCCATAACTGTTCCTATAACTAGTCTATTGAGACATATGGGTTACTTACCGGCGAAAATTATTTTGGCCTGGTTTTTGGGAACCCCCTTCACATTGTAAGCCCACTTGCGGGCAAGCTTGCAGGCCGTCTCACCACCTTCAACCCCTAAATGTAACAAAATCAAATTAATGTCAACACTTATACTTTAATAACCCCTTAAGGTGTTTCATATCCTTAGGCGCTTCCTGACAGTACCTGTATTCATGGGTAACACTTTGTCATAGCCAAACAAGCCTGTGACGTACTCCTCGTAGGCTCCCAGCACATTGTTGTAGAAGGCTCTGGAAGTCAGAGTGAGTTTGGAGGCCTGAGCATTGAGCGCAGCTATGATCTTTGGGTGGCAGTGGCCCTGGTTCACTGCACTGTAAGCACTCAGGAAGTCATAATACCGGTTGCCATCCACATCCCACACATAGATGCCTGGAGTAAAGAAGATCAGGTTGATGATTTATAAGTGAGGTTAAGCATGTTGAGACAGATCACCACAGCCTACGGGCAACACAAATGCTGTGCTTTTCTATTAACCATATTTTAATTTAGTTGTCATACGACGCTCTTGACTCACCCTTCCCCCTCTCTAAGGCCACAGGCAAGGGGTGGTAGTTGTGCGCTCCATACTTGTCCTCTCGTGTGTAGATTTCCTCGGAAGTTAGCTGGCGGTCAAATTTGAGTTTGGACGCGGCAGTGGAGGCAGGACGTGTGCCAGAGTGGACACTTCGACTCAGAACGGGGGCGACACGGCTCAGGTTGCGGCTGAGGTGGAGAATCATTCCCTTTGTGGTTGTATGCTGCAAAGTCTATAATAAAAAGCAATTACAAAAAAAAGAAAAAACAATTTAGATTGCATCAGTGCTGAATTTATGATAACAAATAGAGTTGCTCTGTTTGAAGCAGTACTAGATAATTGATAAACATTTAGTTGATTAATTGGAAACTATGGTAATAATAGCTTACTTATGGGTTTTAGTGGAAGCAAAGATGAAGCTCTAAAAAAGCGAATAAAAAAACAACACCTGTATAACCAGCCTTTTAAATATACGTGTTAATCCCATCATTGGCAGTGATGCTCTTACCCTGAATTAAACAGCACAAAACAAAGAAGTGCCTCTAAAAAAACACACACACCGTTGCTTCAAAAACATGGCTTGGCAGATCTGCTGATCAACAAATCTCTTTCATCGCAACACAATAGGGGATGAACATACTTTTGATGAATGTGGGTTGACAAAAGATTAAACTAAAGCAGCACGGCAACTCAACTTGGATGTTCCTGACTTTTCTATTTGGTCTGGTCGCTATCATAGTTTATGAAACTTCCATTCGTGGTTATCTGTTCCCTTGCTTCTGATCATTTATAGAATGCTACTTTCCAAATGTTTAAAAATGTACCAATCAGAATATGGTCTTCACAATGTGTTGGCACTGAGTGCTTGTGAGATTATCACAAGCACATCTTTCACTAATTATTTTTGGCATTTAAGTTAGATGGGAACATACTGTAATAGGCAAGTTCAATTCCCTGAAGTCAAACCCACTTTTCCAACTGTTACATCATGCAGTGACATAAGTTGCAACACTGACAAGAAAGGAGTTGAAACATAGTCAATGGCTAACAGTGAGGATGACTTGGCTCTGGATGGTCAATAACCTTGAATCGTGAATAAATAAGCAGAGCAAACAGACAGCACCTGGCCTGTGCCACAAGGACACTTTGTACACTGTACAGACCCCCCCTCTGCTCTTCAGACATGATTGGTTCCTGGGCTGCTGCCTCTTCAACACACCCACACACATTAATGTTACGTAAAAGAGCTAAATAAAGACCACGAGTATGAGTTTCTATTAACTGATACCCTTTAAGCAGCTCCCAGAAACCAGCACTGCCCAATGTACTATTATATAATATGTTGACATGCAGAATAATCTGAAATTCAACGTGACACCCAACGGCTTTGTGGATAACGAATGTTTCTCTGTTTAAGATAAAAGCTAACCAGACACAGGTGCTTCACGTTCGTTATTTAGAAACCGAGTAGCTAGCTAACTTTAGCCTTCAATTTCCTGATGCCAGGAATGAAATACCAAGAAAGGTTAGCAGAGAGGAGACATACATGGAAGTTAAGTTACACGGTACCAGAAAGAAGTCAAGCGAAGATAAAACACTCTTGAATCGCGAGTGATGCCTCTGTTGTCCGGTGGATGGAGCAGATGGTTGGTTCCGGTGCGGAATATGATGTGCCTCTGCCTGGCTCTCTGGTTGCTGGCTGGAGAACTGGTAACGCTTCGTGCGTCAGAGGACCCGCCCACTATGTTGCAACTTTCCCAACGATTGCATCGATCAATCAAAACTACCCCCCTCCCGAAACATTTGCAACAATAACAATCACACTCATCACCAATTAAACCAGTGACACTGTATCGCCCAGTAATTTAAAAATAAATTAAAAGCCGCGGTATCAATTATAATAATTTGTTTTTAAGCTAATTTGACTGCAGCATATTTTAGGGACTCACTGTGTCTGTAATTATCATAAATACGGATACATTAATATTAATTGTTACGATATGAGTTCACATTAGTTCATGTCAGCCTTCCTCGCTTCTCGCGCATGCGCCTTTAAGACTTTCATTCTGCAATGGCTGACACGGACTGGCCAGGCTGTGGGAAGAGTTTGAAAGGTGTCATTTTGGACATGTGTGGTGTGTTGTATGACAGTGGGGAGGGCGGGGGGGTTGCCATTCCTGGATCAATTGAAGCAGTGAAAAAGTAAGTGACCAGGTAGTGAGTTGTTAGAGATGTTAGCTTCTTGCATCTTGAGAATACCCAAAGAGCAAAGTGCGTACTCGCTGCTTGATACTAACGTATGGATACTGACACTTCCTTGCAAGAATGTGGCTTTGTGTGCATGCATTAGAAAACCCTGGATACATATTTAAACAAACAGAGGTGTCTCCTTCTCAGTGTTACTTTGTTGGCTCTGACTGCGTGTGCTCCATCATCATCATTACGACCTTTTGACTTTCTTTAAAGGCTCAAGGCATCGGACCTGCAGCTGCGCTTCTGCACCAATGAGACCCAGCTCAACAGAGAGGCGTTTGTGGACAAGCTCAAAAGTCTGGGCTTTGACATCTCTGTGTCTGAAGTCTTCTCTCCTGCTCCTGCAGCCGTAGCTGTCCTCAAGGAGAGGGGCTTTCGGCCTCACCTGCTGGTATATGATGGTAATGCTTTAAATTGTTCAAGACTTGTTGCATTTTAACCCCCTGTTCAATCCTGCCCTACATGGACAGAAATTAAACTTTTTTTAATCAGCACAAGTCCATTGAACAATAAGCCTTTTGTTATCGCCCATACATCGAAAGAAAAGACCAAAACAACCCCAACTCTTCGAACCCCGTGCACACATATAGTTAAATAAAATCTAAAAATCTAAAAATCAGAAATAGTTCAAGTACTTTTAGCAGAGCATGACAGTGTATGTTGGATAAGCTCAATAAAATAGATTTTTTTATCTTCACTTATATTAAACAACATGTATTGTTGTGACTTATTAATGTGCAAAGTTCTTACACAACAATGGAAATCTATGGCACAGAATAATAATATTTTGGCTATTCAGATAATACTTCTTGGTTTTGGTTTTCCAATTAGATGTGTTGCCTAGAATAAAATGTAAAATGTCAGCGGACGTATCCTCACCCCCTTTGAATGACCCAACCCTAAATAGTATTTATGTTTACTCCTCTTCAGGACTTCTCCCAGAGTTTGACAGTGTTGATAAGACTAACCCAAACTGTGTGGTGATTGGAGACGCAGCTGAAAAGTTTACCTACCAGAACTTGAACGAGGCATTCAGGGTCCTTATAGGCCTGGAGAAGCCAGTGTTGTTCTCCTTGGGTGGAGGGTAAGATAATATAAAATAGTCATTGCTATATTACCTATATTTCAACATGAAATAAAAAATGTCAAAATACTTTTGATGTTACGCTCTTCCTAGGAGGTACTACAAGGAAGGAGATGGTTTAGCACTAGATGTCGGAGCGTATATGAAGGCTCTGGAGGTACAGTAGGTGCATCATTTGTTTTAATTTATTCATTAAGAAGAGAAGTTTGGCACGTGTAAACAATGACTTGTTGTTGTTAACTTTTTGTTCCTTTTAGTATGCCTGTGATTTAAAGGCGGAAGTAGTTGGAAAGCCTTCACCAACATTTTTCCAGAGTGTTCTCAATGACATGGGGCTTCAACCGCATGAGGTACGTAACAAAAATGTGATTGAACACATCTTTTAAAACCTCAATCTGATAGTTAGCATGATTTATTTAGCCACCAGCAGCTTGAACACTGGTACTCATACTGGAATTACAGAACAAAGCCAGTGCCTGTTTGGTTGAGCACTCACTTTTTCCTCAGCAGGTGTCTGAACATGTGTTTTAATGTCTGGCACTGTGTGGCACTTATCAGTATCACAAGTATAAAGTATGTGCTGCAGTCTCTCTAAACATATCTATGTTTGGCCCTGGCAGTTACAGTAGCACTCTTTGCTAATCTCAGTTTAAGCCTCACCCTTTTCTCTGGGTTTCTTGTCTTTCACTGCTACATCTGCTGCTCTGTTCAAAGCCTTCTGTTGTTCACACTGGCTTTCATGCAGAGATGGTGGAGCACGTTTTTTCCTAAAATACAAATTCCTTGTTTGTTGAGCACCCACCTTAAACATTTTTATAAACTGAACCGTATCTCATTACAGAAGAAAGGACCAAACTTTTCGAGAAGTTCTATTCCTCTCACATTTCAATCTTTTCTTTTCTTGTTAACTTTCACAATTTATTTCAGAATGATCTTTTTACTAATAGGCAGTGGTGCGAACTCACGCTTTTGTGACAACAAGCACCAAGTAGTGGATACGATTACTGAGAGGTTTATTTACAGAAACACAAAGAGATTGAAGCACATGCTGAACATCTGACAAGTACAGATTACCTTATTACCGACTCTTATTTAAATCATTCTAAACTCAGCATCCGCACAAAAGCAGCTAACATTTTTTTTTTTTTTCTTACAGTACTCTCCCTTCTCTCTTGCAGGCACTGATGATCGGGGACGATCTGGTGAACGATGTGGGTGGAGCACAAAACTGTGGAATGAAAGGCCTACAAGTCAGAACTGGCAAATACAGGTGGGTGATGTTCTGAACACACAAATGCTCAAACAACTCCTTTGTGGTTATAAAAAGCATCACCTAAAATCATACTGCATATAATTGTTCCCCATATTTTATATATATTTCTAAGCTAGTTTGACCATATTGTAAACAGAATAGCAATACATTCAAGTGATAACCAAATCAAATCAAATCAGGTTTTATTTATATAGCACATTTTTAAAGCGATTTTTGGTCGAGCCAAAGTGCTGTACATATAATAATGACCTTACAGTAAGGACACTATACAGTAAATACAACAGCACAATTTGTGCAGAAAAACCAGGAGAGGGCGCCCTCACACCAGCATAGTGCATCCCAGTTTCCTCCACAAAGGCTTCCTGTGAGTGAACCACCTCATTCTTCAGTCGCCCAGAATTGTTTATTTGATTGAGACTCCTCCAAAAATAGCTTTTTTTTCCCCCACATCTTGAATGTTACTCCCAACAAGTTCATAGTCACCGAAGGATTTATGGTTCCCAATCTGGAGATTACTGGGGCCCTTTCTTATAGTGTAACTACAGAAACATATGGTTGATTATTTTAGAAGCTATATGGGGGGACTGAGAGTAGGAGTAATGGAACGTCACATTATATAATATATATGTTTTACATTGTAATGTATGTTATGTAAGTCATGCAGGAACTGGTGTTTTAATGGTGTTTATGTAGGTTACACTACCTAGGCTTGAGGTGTTATATGTGTGCCTAGGAAATATTTATAGTGGTTTTTAATGTATTTATTTTTTAACTCAATATTGTAAAGCAGTAATGTAAAAAGTATTTAGCTACTTAACTTTAATAAAAGTATCAATACATCAGTTGGAAAAATGTCTTCTTTCTTCTAAAAATTTACAGAGATTGTAAAACATTTCAAATTATTAGCATTAAAATGTTATACGATATGTTAATCCTCCTTAATGCTACTAGTACTTACTACTAAAGTGCTTTGTAATTTTAGGAACAATACAATTGATAGCATCATATAACACAATTAGACTTCAAAACTGTTCACTAGGGAACAGAAATGTTTCAAAGAGAACAGAATAGAATAAATAAATAAAAGCAGGTTCTTGATTATGTTGCTATTTTGTTTGGCTTAAAACCACTGATTACTCTGAAGAGCACCATGCTGGATGACCTGCTCCACTGCTGCGTTCGGGCACGCAGGTCTCGGGTCATGTGACCAGAGAATGCCGAGTAATCTGCCTGAGCATCAGTCAGCTCTAATCCTGTACTAAAAGCACAGTCAGTTTTTTTTGTGTGTATACTATCGGGCCAATTTGAGAGGGTGTGGGGTGTGTTTCCCTTTCATGTGCCTTTGTATATTTTGCTGGGATATATGTGCAGGATTGTGTAACCTACATACATCTATGTCAGTGTGTGGGTCTTTCAGTCACGACAAGTATACTTAATATTTTCTAACGCAGATTCTCAGCAAACTAGGCAACAAACATGAGGTTTATGTGACTTTGAAATCTTCTCCCAGCAGCTTGGATCAGCTCCAGTGTTCATGCACTCTTAAATAATATCTGATATACTAAACCTAATGCAGGATAAACCACATTCAATTACATCAATACACATTCAGGTTTTCTTTCATGTTTGGAGGAGAGGGCTTTCTCTTGCTGAGGAACACATGCGGAATCTGTATTGTGTTACATGACGTGTTGTGTTTCAGCTGTGGCGGCGGAGATTTATGGACTGATTGGTGAATGGAGTTAGTGTGGTGAAGCACGTGCATACACACCCATATAGAAAGTTACAACTATGAAGTTAACAGTTCAGTCAAATGAGACTGGTGTTTATGAAGCCCAAAGTTCTATTTCCAGGACTGCTCAAAGGTGTTGAAGTTATATCATCAGTTATCACTTCTTGTCAATGTTCTTCAGTGTGTGAGTGAGCATTAACAGAGGACACAATCCAGCCCATAACAGGAACTAAAATGTATGCATTCAATTGACTTTATGGCTCCGAAGTGAACTGTAATTTATTATATTGACACAGACGCCTTGTAATGTCCTAGATCCTTCACCAGACGTATTATACCGTACTGTATACATTCCCAGAGAACAAGAGGAACAACAGTGACAGTAACAGTGTTTCCGTGCGACTGTGATTGAGAGGCAGACGTGAGATTTAACGTTATTTAGCCAAGCAGGCCCAGTGAACCCAGGCTTGCTGGGAGCAGCTATAAACCCTCAGTCAGATTTGTGAAAACACAGCTGTTTCCAAGTCAACCAGATGCTGCGCAGGCCTCCAGTTCCCATCAAGCTCGGGGAAAAAAGGCTTCTTCAAATACCCCAGGCAATACAGGAAGGGAAAAAGATACAAATCACAGACAAATCTAATCATATCAGCTTATTTTGAAAGCCCTTGACTTGACATACTGTTAGGACTGCATACATTCTGTCAGATGCTTAAACCTCTTTAGAACTTTTACACTGGCTGCTTTCTTACTCTCTTATTTAAATGTGTAATTTGAGTTTCTTCCTCTAGTGAGATGATACATTTTGTGTGTTCGTCTTTCTATTGTGTGTATTCATTTTGTTACAAGGAACTTAAAACACTAATTACTACCACAACTATAAATAATAATCGTATCTCTTATACAGTAGGACACAGTTTTATATAAATGCAGGTTTTCCTAGGGTCTCACATGCAACTGTTTTACTTCATATGATGCAGAGAACATATTTCTGCTTGTTATAATCTTTTGATGGCTCCTGCAGATTAAGTTCAAGAGCAAGGGGGCAACTGAACCGATATTCTAGTGCCCGCCAGTAATGGCTGTTGAGAGACTACAGGCGTAATATAGGGGTAATTGTAATAGGGGAGTGTTCTGCTAGCAGTCAACTTTCCCTTGTTCTTAAATAATGAGCCGAAGTTAGCACTCTTCCCTCAGGGGAGCCAGGGAACCCTTTGCTCTTTAATGTAGAACAGGTTTTCAAAGAGGGGCCTCCTCCAAAAAAGATGGCTGGAAATGGGGAGTATGGCGATCTGACTGCTGATGTTGATCAGCTGCATGGGAACAGTCTGCCAACACTGCGCTGCACCAAGCCTTTCAGCTCTGTAGTTATGTGTTGAATGGTAGTCACATCGTTAAATCTGCAAATCTAATCTCACAACTAATACCTGATTGTTTCCATTCCACAGAGTATCTAAAATGTCTCATAGGGAAAATCAGCACCAATCTGCTTTGTTTTGTTTGTGTAATCTTCAAACAGATATTTCATGATTTATATCAGGGGTCGGCAACAGGCGGAACGCGGTCCGGATCCGGACCCAGACGCCGACCTATACGGACCCGGACCTATAATCAATACATTAGTAGGGGATTTTTGGGTGAGTTGTGTAATTCGTGGTGAACCGCAGAGTTTTCGTTTTTGGGGGGGGAGGGAGTCAGCCCAGATTTACAAACTCCTGGCAGGACAAGCTCGAGCTCAATTCTTGCATTGAATTTAAAAAAAGTGAGTGAGGGACTGGAATATAAGAGGGAAAGAAAGAGAAACTTTAAAACTGTTCAATTGTTATGATGTGTAAAGACTGATATTGTTCTATAATCGGCTGAAACTGTTAAGTCATGATGTGAAACGGTTAACAAAGAAAAAGGGAAACTCAATCTGCTGCTACACTTTATTTTTGTATCTAAAATTAAGCACTTTAAGATGCACATATTTTTAAAAGCTATTTTATTTATTTTCTCTATTTTATTTGTAAATGCAGCCCGAGAGGAACATTACACATATCCACAGTATTTAAGTAATTTTAATTGACAATAAATATTGTTGTTTTTGAATTGTACTTTCTTTCTTTGATTGGCAGTCAGTTGTTGATTACATGCAGACGTTGATAAAGATATAGGTCACTTCAATATATATCACACTAATTCATAAAGCAAGTTAGACATTTTGATGTTCCGGACCTTTGCATGGGGAAATTTTCTCTAACTGGACCTCGTTGAATTTGAGTTGAATACCCCTGATTTATATGCATCAAGCTCAAATGTTAAAAGGGCCCTATCATGCTTATTTTAAGGTTCCATAAATGTATTTTGTTCCTCTATTGTGAAATGCTTTAATGTTGAAGAGTGCTTTATTTTTCTCATACTGCCTGTGCTGCAGCGCCTCTTTTCACCCTCGGTCTAAAACCAGAGCACAGTCTGCTCTGATTGGTTAGCTGGCTGCCTCACTTGTGATTGGTTAACCGCTTAGAGATGCCTATCGCATCTATCACTATCAGAGTATCCTATCACATACAATATGTGGGAGCGCTAGCCAATAGAAAGGCAAGTGTTACGTAGTGATGTCACTACAAAGGACTACAATCCAGGCAATTTTGGGATTTAAGCCTCTGTAAACCATTCTCATGCACAGAAACCTATATAGCACACTACAGGAAAGGGAAAACCCCAAAAAGCATTATAGGGCCCGTTCTAAGGAAAATCTCTTAATGCATACAATCATTTTGGATTATGTTATTATTTTATTGAAAAAGTGCAAAATGTGGTGTGAAAGCAGTGTTTATTGGTTTTTCTGGCCACTTGGGGGCAATATACAGTGACATATCACCCTTTGCATTTAATGTAATGTGTCAAATGTTAGCAAACTGTTGCCTAACACATCTGTGCTTCTTCTTCTTAATGGTGTTAAGAAACTGTTATGACACTAAAAGAGCAGTCAGATGATGAGTATGATGTCCTTTCCTCTGTCATCTCCTGCGGTCTGTGGCTTCCACTGGTCCTGTGTTTTGTTTCTGTTCTCTTATCTTCAAGGAACTGCATCGGCACAAAGGCTTTGAAGCTTCATAAAAGCAGGTTCACATCATGCTGTTCCATCATGCTCTATTTGTAGACCAGTTGAATTGCTTCTGCTAGCCGACACAATTAATTTCTGAGCCTTTTGGTCTTGGCATGCTGTCTGTCTCTTCGTGATAATCAAAGAAGTAGGATTCCAGGCTTTTGATTTAAACGTACACTCTCAGTATTGGCATTTGTTATTCTACCGGGAAGAAAACAGCGGAGTGATGTGTCAGATACTAACACAGTATTGATAGGTATTTTGAATGAGGGCCAGTGAGTTAGAGGAAACCCTTACTGGATTCCCGCTGGAGTCTGGCAGAGAAGGCACAGAAAACATTTTCACACAGCAGCAACTTTCTCCAAAATGGTTTACATTGTAAACCTCTCCCTGTGGCCAACGCTTGACTGCTAATGTGAGTGCTGGGGAAAATGTTTTTCCAAGCAAGCCAGGGCCAGATTAAACGTCTCCAGAGAGAGCTAGTCCCCGATGGTACAAACTGAACCAGTTTACCGAAACCGCACCCTGGTTCGTGCCCTTTCTGTCTCCAGCCATCACTGAGCTATACGCAACAGGAAATGAGCATTGTGGGGGGGCTAGTGGCCATTTGTTTACTATACAGATTTGTTTTTCTTTTGTATGTATTACAGGCTGTGAGAAGGTTGCACATAAACGAGCTAACGTTAACATGATTGTTAGAGAATATGCTTAGTAAGTTTTATACTGTATTAATGCCATGTCGTTGGATTGTTCTCCACACTTGGGAGCTTTTAATGCATCAACAAATCAAACCAAAGACAAGCAAACAGTAGCTTTTTTTTTTTAAGCTGGAATGATTGCATTATGTGTAAATATTGGATTGTCTTCAAATATTTCTGCAAAGTAGTTTTGTAGCCATTTTGCCGCTGGTTTGTTGAAATGTTATTTTAAATCTGAGCGATATCGTAGCTCTCTTGCTTGAACTTAAAACGATAAGGTGATATAATCATGGTCTGAGCGATATGATGTGAACGTGGCCTTAGTATGGTAGCCTTTAATGTGAGAATGTTTGTGTTCATCTTAGAATAGTCTCACAACAAACAGCTCAGCCTGTCGCAAGGTAAATCAATATGTAATGTCAATGTGTGTTATGGCTAGTGAACTGTGTAACGTGATATTGTGGTTAGCACACATCTTATCTTTGAAGTTGTTGTACTCATGCAAAACACGTGCATTTTTACACATGCAGTATTGTGAGTTACATCAGTTAGAACACACTGTTCTCACCAGATGGTCGCTATGCAAATATTGATAGATAGCACTGTAACTGCTACTCCTGGGATCATCAGAAGCTTTGGGTCTGAGAAGGATGTGGAATGACAGTCAAATGGATCTGGCTTCATACCATACTGAGGTTGTCTAATTAGTAGTTTTGCTTCATAGACACCAGGCAGAGAGTGTGAAAGAAGGCACTGAGCTTTTTACATCTTTGGCCCTATTAAACAATCTATAGTGTATGGTCTAATGTGCATGGCTCAAGTGCATTCAGGGAGTGTACAATTTCACTTTTGCTTGTTAAACGGTTCATAATCTGGGAGTACTAAGTTTCCTGAATAACCAAATTGGACTTGAGTTGAGTTAAAGGTCCCCTATTAATTAATGGTTCACTATTTGATGTCTTTTATATATGTGTCCGGCACACTCACAAAGTTTCAGAAAATAAAACCCTCTCTCTTTTCCTCCTTACCCACATTTCTAAAATAAAATTAAAATACGGGGGTACAACAGAGCTGATCCAGATTTGCTGCGGTCATGATGTAATATCGGAAATGTGGGCTGGCTCTACACCCACGGCCCTATCAGAAAAGTTGCTGTATCAGAGACAATGCGCGAGGTGTTTTGGAAGTAATATGGTCTTTTTTACAATAGCAAGCATCGCTAACACTCAGAGCTAACTCTGTACTGGAGAGAGTATGTGTAAAAAAAGCAGGATATAAAAAGGTACTCACCTTGTGGTAAACCCGCAAAAGAAAAAGCATTTGAGCTCCATACTGTTTCAGAAATAATCCTTGATTTGGTTTGGAACATAATATTGCGTTTAATCACGGCAGCATTTAGCTGGGAATCTGCTTCTCCATGCAGCTCTGCTTGGCGTGTCCCCGTAGCTACTGACCCAGAATCAGCACTTTAGTAACAAGGCTGAAATAGAGGCGAATGAGGCATGGCTACAATGGGTGATCTGTTTGGTATTTTGAGCAAAACACTTCAGAGACATGTTTTATATAGATATTGCCCTATAATATATTGTTCAAATATAGCATAATAGGTGAGCTTTAATGCACATATTTCACTCTGAATAATGCCCCTAAAAAAGAGTGTTGGTCAATGCATTAATGTATTCTGTTGCAAAAACATAGCAATGTGACAACATTTGGTCCGACCAAACCTCAATACCATCATAACCATGGGCGCTACTTACACAACAAAACACCAACTGTCGGTCTTAAACCAGCAAAGTGCACCGTGTGGGGTGTTGGTTAGGGCCCCATATAAGAGACTTCCTGTCACCAATAAACTGTAGAATTGTCCCTATCAATGGAGTTCAAGTCAGGTCCAGATAAATCAGTCCCTGTCTCCAGCATGGGTCTACTCCCCGTCCCCCCCGTTCCCCCCCCCCGTCCCAGAAGCCCAGACTGAACTGACTGGGTGAGGGTCACATAACCTTTGATCAGTCGGGACAGCGAGAGCACATTTCCACTGGACCCCTTAATGAATTCATGCAAATGAAGCCATTATCATTGCAGCGAATAGGAGGACTGCTCATTAGGAGATCAAATGTCCCATCTGCCTGAGCAAACAGGAGTTACAGCTCACACAGTGGAAAGATCATGCTATCAGCTTAATATGATATATAGTGGTGATTTGTGTGTTGGGTCTTTAATTGTGAGCACAAGATTGTGTTAAAAAGGGTCTGATTGTATTATCACTTCAGAAGTGCCCTCTAGCTCTAATTTATACTTAAATCATTTGACTGGATTTTAATTTAGTCAATCAAGCGAGATGTAATGTTGATTGTTGCTTAATCATACATACAGTACAGGAAATCAAAGTACTACAACACATCTGAATCTAAGCTTTTTCTTTCTTTTTATCTTGTTTGCACAATACGAAACGTTAAACATTTATTTGTATTGTTGTGTCTACAAAGGGCGCTCATGCATAAAGGAGTTAACAATTCCCCACCCTGAATACATATTTAAGGTTATATGATTGAGGGTAAAGGGTTCATGGAAAGGTGTGAACACTTCAGTGCATTAGGAGTGTCGACAGGAAGCTAAAGCTCTCCCCCTCTGACATTAACAGCCTATCAGATCTCCGTTCTTGTGAATCAAACAGACATTAGACTGAACACAGAGCAGCAGTGTTGGGTTTATGGATGGGCTTTGTCCTAAGCAGATCTGTGACACTGAACCTTGGCAGGGTCACTGTGCATGGCTGTGGTTGCAGCTTAATCTCCTTTACAAATTGAGCGCTGCCCCTGAGATGGCTCCCAGGTACATACTGTATTTCAGCCTAGCTTATCTTTCCTTCATCCACTGGTGTCCTATGGCCTCAATGGCTATGATAATGTACATGGTTTCAAGCGTGTGCTTGACAGACAGGGAGTGATTGTTTGTGATATATGTGACTTACCATATATCAAGGCCTTGTTTTTATGTTTCAAGAACATTTTAATTTGGGATAAAGCCTTAGATTCTCTTTCTGGAGCTAACAACAGGATTGAATTGTATCTGAGCAGGATGTGCTTGAGTTGCAGTTTCTCTGTACTCTGTCTTAACCTTTGTGAACTGTTTGTCTCTGTAGACAAGCATGCAGGCATTTTATAGTGTCTAGTACAAAAGCACAGTCCCACACCCTGTCCTGTTAACGGCTGTTAGCACATTCGTTTTGTCTGTGTGGGAAGGAAGTGAAGTTATCTCATTTCTCTCTTCTCCGCTGAGGGTGTGGGCTGTGAGCTTGTCAACTCGGAAGCTACAGCATTTTTGACTGTGTCATTGAGGTCGGTTTACCTCAGAGTCTGCTCCACCACAGAAAGCCTTTACTCTAATCCAGTGAATCCTACTACACTACAGTATGTGCAGAATTTAGCCTTTGAACTGAAGCTGGATCTGCAGGGGCCCTCTTTTGTGTCTGGGTCCCCCCTGGATCATCAGAGGAACTGAAATCATGAGAATTGTGACCTATAAGGTTTAGTTTGTTCTGTGGCAAACAGATCGTTGTTGGGAAGAGAGTTTGGCTTGTTCCCACGGTAAAAAAAACGTTGGGCTTAGAGCAACAGACACAATATATACATTACCATTCATCTACTATGTGTAGTGTATGGACCAATCGGCAACCTGCGGGTCATAGCACTTTCAGCCAATGTGAAAGTGCCTAAAAACCTGCATTCTCTCTTATAGCCAGCAGGGGGAGGGGGGGGGGGGACTCAATGGTTAAAAAAAGAAATCTGTTATCTGATTATATAGAAGTCTATGAAACAATGACCCTTCTTCTAACTAAATGTAATTTCATTGTTGAAAAATGCATGGTCTCAATCTCAATCAGTTTCCAGTTTTCTTTAATACAGAATGATGTTCATTTTGTAATAATCCGTCCTAGTTGCAAGTTGTGCTTTGGGCGTTGCTACTCATCGTTGTCAAGTTAATGTTCTCCACATCTTAGTCAGCAGGGTTTTGTCAGGATATGCAGGGTATAATAAGAAAATACATGTTGCATAAGGTTTCTATTTTCACACTGGATTTCCCTCCTTTTTAACGGATAACACATGAAAGCTGTGTTTTGTGGTTAGGAGCTCTTTCCCGGCTTGCATGCTCCCACCTTATCCATTCTTGTCCCGAGAGGTGGGTGGGTTCCTCTTTTAAAAAACATTTTGCAGTGCTTTGTGATTGCAGCGATTCAAATTTTCTTAATGAATACACTTAAAAAAATGTTTTATCGACCTGTCCATCATAGCAGCAAGTAGGTTCCAACGTGAACATATAACAACAGATAACACAAAAGGACATTGTATTTACAGGGCTACATTTATTAGAGACATTGACAAGTATCAACAGTATCAATTATCATTGCACCTGAATATGAAAAAATAAGATGTTCTCTCTACTATAAACATATACAGTAGGCTGGATTACATCAGTTGTGTCTTTAAGGGCAGCATTAACCACAATTCCATCAACCACAAATGACATTACAGTCCAAGCTATGCATTCATCCCATTCCCATAGATCAAAATGGGCAGCTCTTTGGAGAATGTAAACCCAATCACTTGTGGAGATGTTTTCCTCGTTCAGCCGGCACTCTGGTGTTGGCTTGAGATGGAACACTGCTTTAACTTTGTCTCTGTCTTCGTAATGTTAAAATGCACATCTTTATAAAATGTTTTACTTAGTATATAAGCAAAAACATGGCACAAACATTTTAAGACGCTTGGTTTGTCTGTAGCATGACCTGTAGTTAAGTTTTACCGTTTGTAATTAATGTTAGGAAATCCAATTGCTTGCATGGATGAATAGCCGATGGAGTTGCCATTTGTCATCGCCTACTTACTGATGTCCAGTGATCTTCAGTCAATGCTATATGTATGTAGCTTGTTCCAATTCTTCCGTGCCATGCAGTTCATTGTAAACATCCATGATTGGAAGATGGGGTCAATTTTTTTTTTAACACGTTAAGGTTTCTGGATTAATCGCAAGCAATAACACGTTAACGCTGACAGTGTTAATAATTACCCATTTCATTTGTTAGCATTTCATTACTGAGTCATTGTTGATCAAGGCTGCTGCCATTTTCATTACAACAAGCTACAACACATTTCAAGCCTAGGGGATGAAAGTATGTAATTCTCAAACACAAAGGTTTTCAGTTGAGTGAACCTGCGTCACTTAACTTGCGTTTTGTCCACAGATAAGAGATCCTTTTAGGTCGCCATGACCACACGTTACCTCAAGATACATCTGAGTACAACGAAACTAAAATAAGAGCAGAAGAGACTTGTTCTCAGCTTGAATGACAGATGTCAAGATGTTGTAGATTTAGCTGTGTGTTTGGATCAGATAGACCCAAGATCAGAACACAGATTGAGTACAGATTTGAGATGGATGTGTCAGTAGCTGCACAAAGAGGTTAAAGAGCTTGATGAGACTCCAGTGGGTGCCCGAGCCTGGCCTGCCATCCCTCACCACCCCGGGGTGACAGTTTCCCCTGCATGCAGGCTCCTCTAAAGCCTGCTGTGCGTTATAAGTCAATGAGATATTAATAATTAACCAGAGCTTTTTTCACAGTGAGACTAGACTCCCACGGCGAGACAAAGGAGCCTGCCGGGCCTTGGCCACTGAGCCCTCGATGGTACTTTTCCACCCGTGAGAGAGAGAGAAAGAAAAGGAGTGAGAGTGGGAGAGAATCGGAGAGCTAAAGCCCACAGATGGCAGGCTGAAACATAGCACTGCCTCTTAAATACATGAACACAGGCCCTTAGTCGTTTCAATGGGGATCCAATCCCTCCTGCAATTACCAAAAGACAGGCTGCTTGGCTGGGGGGACTTGGGCTCCTGCCTGGTTTCTGCTGCAACCATTTTTTCCTCCTAATAGTTTGTGTGTGTGTGTGTGTGTGTGTGTGTGTGTGTGTGTGTGTGTGTGTGTGTGTGTGTGTGTGTGTGTGTGTGTGTGTGTGTGTGTGTGTGTGTGTGTGTGTGTGTGTGTGTGTGTGTTTTGTTTTATTTTCTGTATGAGAAGCAGGTGACTCAGCAGCCTCTTGCTGCTAGCATAACACTCATAGATACACACACACACACACACACACACACACACACACACACACACACACAAATGAAGGCTCAGCAAACCAACAACACTAATGCTAATAATAACATGCTGATTAAAAAACTGGTTAGATCTGGGTCACATGAAGCTCTGCATATTGAGCACAATGCAGACCGAGCAGCTGTGAAACGATGAAGGGTGTTACCTTTGTAAGAATTTGGTGAAACAAGTCAAATGTCTTTAAAATCAGTCATTACTTTTTAATAGTGAAATAGTAACCTTTCATTTGTTTAGCATTGATGTACTCAACTTTTAGAGGATGTTAGAAACATTACCCCATAAAGAAGAGTCCATAGATTTAGCATTGCACACATATAAAATGGTATGTCTCACACCATGTTTGTATTATCCAATTTGATCAGAGATTGTCTTCTTTGTTCCATGTGTTCTTCCTCATTACCCACGATGCAACTTGACTACAGACAATCTGCCAGAGATGTGGGTGTGTTATGTTAGAAGCAGCTAATCTAGCCTTGAGCAGCTGTCCTTAAGAAGAGATAAAGAGCAGGCTATAGAGCTGTTGGGCTCAGATGCATTTTCATTATCAAACAATTAGAAAACCATAGTGTCTTTCCTTTTCAGGCAATGCCCTCAATTAATTTCCCTTTGAAAATTAAACAGCATTGCATCGTCTGATACTGTATACTTCACTGTTGGGTGTAGTCACAAGAAAAATCACCCTTAACCACACCTAGATGCTCCCCTGAATGACATCAAAGGCTCAACTGACTTATATATTCAACCTAGAGAGATCATTAGAGATACACCCTCTGTAAAATATAATATGTAGTGTTTTTATTTTGTATTTACTCTATAAAAGATTGCACACGTGATTTAGCATGTTTACCACAATCAACACTTTTTTTAAGACTAACTTATTTTTGTGTTTCAGGTTATTGATTGTTTTTATTGTCTTTCCGCTGCTTTCTAACAATGTTCTTGTTTAACATATCAAAATCTATCAGCTTGAAATGAGCTTGAGGTGTGAAAGCCATCCAAGTCAATGATGTTATCTGCATTTATTCATCAAGTACAATACGCCAAAGCAAACAAGGCATTGACATAACATCCCTTTTATGATCCATATTTAAAACAGGGCAGGTATTGATGAAGGGTTACTTCTACTTAGTTCATTTAATATCGCTGTAGGTGTCAGTCTGACAAAGTCGTTTGGTACCCACTGGCCAACAGGATTAGTCTGGTGCTTGATTTTCATATATGGAAATAAATGGAAATCAATGGCTGCTCTAAAGGTAAAACAAACACACACACAATGCTTTTACTATCTCTCAGAGACAGAAAGTTAATGCAATACGACGTTCGTTTAACCACTCATGTATTTGTGGTTTGGATTGACAGAAACTTTCCAGTGGGTAGTTTTGACGGTTCAGGATATTCTCTTTCTCACACACACACACACACACACTCGCGCACATCACAGCACTCAATGGTTTACAGAGAGCGACAGGATGGAAAAAAACCAAGCGGCTCATCGTGCTGCAAACAGGGAATCCCCTTTGTGTCCTGCTCGATTGGAAATAACCGTTTATCTGTGTGAAAATTGTACCGCAGCTGTTTGCTGATCATGACTCAACATTATACAGCTTTTGGTAGCGATAACCGCTGCTGCATGGCCACGACTTCAGCAGGGCATGTGAATGCTCCAGTTAAGCATCTGTCTCTTGTGTTGCCATAACATGCATGTAGCATGGTGGTTTCCCCCGGTTCAGTTGGGCTGTATTTGCAAAAGGTTGCAGCTGTATACCTTTCTTAAAGGACGTTATCTTGATCAGCTAAAAGAGAAAAGCTGTAGGAGATGGTGAGGGTGGTAAAAGCAGAACATCTCAACTTGTCTTCGTTTTCTCCTTCTGATATGGCATCAATATATCCCATGACATTTTGTTTATAACCGAGACAGTGAAGCTGGGGTCACATTCTCACCCTCAAGGCCAAGAGTTGCAACTTCAGCAAGCAGCATCAGAAACACATGCAGTTACACATGTCCTCTCCCCCTCAGGGTGATGGGAAAACCTTTGTCTTGCGTCTAGATCTTATGTCACCCACAAGGCTTGGCTGAACATTAAGGCTATACTTATCGCCAGGTAGTGTTCTCCTTCAGGTTATGGTTATATAGTCTGCTTTACTGTGAGAAAACACAGTGTTTTGGCTATCGTTTGTGTGCTATGAAAAAACGCATTTCTACAAAATGTTTTTCCGTCTCGTTGGCATGGCTGAATGTTTTCCTCTCAGCGTTGTCGTAGCTCCCATAAAGTGATTCCTCACTGCAAAGCCAGGTGACGGCACACATTACAAAATACTTGGGGCGTTACAGTTTATGTTTATTTGGGGTAGGGGATTCAACATAGACGAAATAACATCATTAAAACTTAAGTCATATTAAGCTGCATGCGCATTAGAATTTATCAGCCACATCCCTGTTGGTTATTTTTTACACTTGTTCACTGTTCCTCTTTCTGAAGCCGTTTTTCAATCATTGAATTTTGTGTAACTTCCAACAGACTTTGAATACTCCTTTTTAAATATTATTTTACATAATATTACGTACTTTTGCTTTCATTTTAGCCAATTCACATGCAATTAGGGGAGATTTTACCCTTGTAGAGCTACTTGTCTCTTGTTGGTCTAAAATGTAGAAGCACTAATTGTATAGTAAACTATTTAATTGCTAACAATAGTTAACATCAGTCTTACCCTCTTCGCAGCAGTGTTTGTACTTTCATAATCTTGAGAGTTGAATTAATTTCCCACGAGGAGTTTTCAGTGTTGTCTACAGCCAGTAATCTACCATGTCAACAACAGGCATTCAAAAATATTTTCATAAAAGTTTCTTAAGAACATGATAGGCTGTGTTCTGAAATCCAGCTGTGTACACTTTCCAGCTTGGTTTCCCAACAATTGCTTTATTTGTCACTGTTGTCAAACCCATAACATCGCTCTGAGTGTCATGTGCTGTTGGTTCTGGTTGACCTTTTAAACTCCACGCTCATGTTTGCGTTATCAGTATCTGCACTGTGTCAAGCGAAAGGCACACTCAGCAAAGGTGAGGCGGTTCAGAGAAAAGTGTAAATTGTAATCTGTGACAGTTTTGCTTCCTGCTGCTTGCTCTTGTGTGTGTGTTGGCGTTAAGCATTAACCGATGGGAAGGTTGTCGTGCCTTTCACCCCACGGTCAGCTACCTCAATGAAATAAAAAGTAGCTGCCCTTATTTTAAGCAAGCCCCCCCTTGCCTTTATTTCTGTATCATAGCTCATCTCTCTCTGTCTTTGACGCACAGCTGACTTCTCACACACAAGTGCACATTTACTGCCTGAGTCATTCGTATCCACTTTCATTTCATATCCCTTTAAAATGTATGTTTATGTTTTATAGAGCCAAGTATCGTGTTCTATTTCTACACATGACATTCTAAGCCAATATATCTTTTATAACCTGGGCAGTGTATACCCATTTCTCAAACTGTTGTACAGTATGTACATGTACGTACGTGTATATGAAGCATATGGAATCAACCTTTTTGAATTTAAATATGACATTTTTTTTAAATAAAGGTCAAATTTTCCCACATCCGAGTGACATCTTCAAATCTAATTTTGTCTGACCTCCAGTCTAAACCCCAAACACTGTGATCTTTTTACTCACTTTTTAGTGAAGTGTTTCAGTCGTTCGGCTCGTTGGCAGCTGTGTTTAACTAAATTCTGTGTTTACTTCCCACCTTCTACCTCGTATGTGACCTCTCGGGCTCAGGGAGCAAAGCTATCTCTTGACATGTATTGATATTGCATTGACCTGAAGGACATGCAGCCAGCCGCACATTACCTCATCTGTAACACTAGCTGCATTGTGCTGAATTTTGCATGGTCACATTGACCTGGCTACTCCTTCATTATTCATGGAAATGCGAGGAAAGCAACAAAATGAATACACATAGACACTTGTATGCATTCCTAAAAGGCGCTGGCAGGTCATAAGAGATTTGAAGGGAGAAGAGACGGTGAGGTCAATGCTGTTTGCAATGAAACACAAGAGCCATGTGACTAACTTGTTTGTGTGTTCGTGCCTTTTACTTGCGTGTGTGAACTCAATCAGTCCTCAGGCAAAGAAGGGTGTGGGAGTAATCCAGCACAGGAGACATAACACCGGGACCATTAGCAGACCAGCTCACATAACCCAAGCGCTGGTGGCTGACAGACGTGCATAAACACATGGCACCGTATTCACCACGGCTTTCAGTATTCATCACCTCTCCTCACCCCCCACCACAGGCCTCTTCTTTCTGATGCTACACTTGGGCGGCTCACAAATATTTGCCATGGTCCTCTGCGAGAGGCCAGGATTAATGGTGGTGTGTGTCGCACACAGGGAGGGACAAAGCTTCCCCATCTGGAGCTCCAACCCGTGACTGGGGAACAGAGGCAGCACACAGACCCGAGCCACGGGGGG